>NC_092166.1:79908347-79930847 GCF_045791955.1 Oncorhynchus clarkii lewisi | reverse complement strand
CAGTCTACTACCATATCACTACATCTGAGTCCAGTCTACTACCATATCACTACATCTGAGTCCAGTCTACTACCATATCACTACATCTGAGTCCAGTCTACTACCATATCACTACATCTGAGTCCAGTCTACTACCATATCACTACCGCTGAGTCCAGTCTACTACCATATCACTACATCTGAGTCCAGTCTACTACCATATCACTACATCTGAGTCCAGTCTACTACCATATCACTACATCTGAGTCCAGTCTACTACCATATCACTACATCTGAGTCCAGTCTACTACCATATCACTACATCTGAGTCCAGTCTACTACCATAACACTACATCTGAGTCCAGTCTACTACCATATCACTACATCTGAGTCCAGTCTACTACCATATCACTACATCTGAGTCCAGTCTACTACCATATCACTACATCTGAGTCCAGTCTACTACCATATCACTACCGCTGAGTCCAGTCTACTACCATATCACTACATCTGAGTCCAGTCTACTACCATATCACTACCGCTGAGTCCAGTCTACTACCATATCACTACATCTGAGTCCAGTCTACTACCATATCACTACATCTGAGTCCAGTCTACTACCATAACACTACATCTGAGTCCAGTCTACTACCATATCACTACATCTGAGTCCAGTCTACTACCATAACACTACATCTGAGTCCAGTCTACTACCATATCACTACCGCTGAGTCCAGTCTACTACCATATCACTACATCTGAGTCCAGTCTACTACCATATCACTATTAGTATCTACGGTTAAAGCATGTGAGGTCCTTCACGTTCCCTCTTTAAATTCCTGTAGTAGTTCATTTGTTATGTAAATCTACTTCATTCACCGTCTGCTGGGCTGAATATAAGTTACACTCTTCAAGTGACTGAGCTGTTTTGCTCTCTTCGGAACACGCTGGAAAGTTTGCCTGGAAAAAATAATGTTCTAGACAAAATAACATTAAAGTGTACCTCCCATTGTTTATGGGTATGATTAAGTATGACTTAGGCTGATCTCAGATCTGTGTTTCGGGACACCTTTGACTGTTAAGCATTGATGAAGGCAGGTTAGACATAGCATGCATCCCAAATGACACCCTTTATGCAGTGCACTCCTTTTGACCAGGGCCCATAAGGCCCATAAGGCTCTGGTTAAAAGTAGTGCACTATGAGGAAATAGGGTCCCATTTGGGATGCACCCTATGTCTAACCGGCCTTAATCAATGCTTAATGGTCAATGGTGTCCCAAAACAGCCTAAGTCATACTTAATCATAACCATAAACAATGGGAGGTACACTTTAAAACTGTCCTCAAATCAATTAAAGGAGCTACATCTTTTCAATGCTTTGTGGAGCATGATTCAGTCACAACAGGGCCGGCAGACGTCTTGGAAGAGCAGGGAGGGTTTTTGTGGAGTGTGTGTGTGTGTGTGTGTGTGTGTGTGTGTGTGTGTGTGTGTGTGTAGAGTGTGTGAAGACGCACAAGGAGGGGGTGTGTAGAGTGTGTGGGGATTTGGGAAGGGAACACAGATAAGGGAAGCGTCTGTTCCAAGGAGAGACGTTAATCCAGCTCTCACATGGTGACAGCCACCAGAGAGGATCCTCCTCTAGTGAGGCATATCCTCCAACTCTCCTCCCCTCCCCCTGTCCTCCCTTCTGTCCTCCCTCCTCTCCCCCCTCCCTGCCCTCTTCCCCCTCCGCTCTCCTCCCTCCTCTCCTCTCGCCTCTCCTGCCCTCTCCTCTCCTCCCCTCATCTCTCCTTCCTCCTCTCCTCTCCTCCCTCCCTCCTCTCTCCTCTATCCTCTCCCCTCTCCCCTCTCCACCCACCCACCTCTCCTCCCTCCTCTCCCCTCTCCCTGCCCTCTCCCTGCATTCTTCCTCCTCTCCTCTCCTCTCTCCTCCCCTCCCCTCCCCTCAACTCTCCTCCCTCCCTCCTCTTCCCTCCCTCCTCTCCTCCCTCTCCCTACCTCCATGCTTTCCCACTCCTCCCTCCTCTCCTCCCTCAATCCTCTCCCCTCCCTCCTCTCCTCCCTATTCTCCTGCCTCTTCTCCTCACTCCATCCTCTCCTCCCCCTTTCCTCCCCCTCCCTCCCCTCTCCTCCCTCCATTCTACCCCTCCCTCCTCCCCTCCACTCTCCTCCCTCTTCTCCTCCCCCTTTCCTCCCCCTCCCCTTCATCCCTCCCTCCTCTCCAATCTCCTCCCTTTTGCTCCTCTGTCCTCTTCTCCTTCCATTCTCCCATCGCCTCCAACGTCTCTTTTCCTCCCTAATCTCCTCCCTCCATCCTCCCCCTCTCCTCCCCCCTAGTTCCGGTACATGGTATCAGTTTAAAGGCAGTGAGGGGAGACTGAGCTGTCCTTAAACTCGGAGAGACAATGCATTCTTTTTAATTAAGCAATTAATATAACTTGACAACTTTGTTGGGCACATTAGTTATTCTAATGCGTCTCAGAGACGTTCACTTTGGTAAATGAGTCGTGAGGAGGAGAGGAGAGTGCTATCTGACTGCAGCTCTGTTTCCACTTAAGGATCTTCTCTCTCTCTCTCTCTCTCTCTCTCTCTCTCCCTGCTCTCTTTTCCTTCCCTCCCTCGTTCCTTAAAGGTCTCCATTCTTTCTTTCTCTCTTTTTTCTTTCATTACCTCTTCATCTCTCTCTCTCTCTCTCTCTCTCTCCCTCTCTCCCCCCTCTCTCTCTCTCTCTCTCTCCCTCTCTCTCTCTCTCTCTCTCTCTCTCTCTCTCTCTCTCTCTCTCTCTCTCTCTCTCTCTCTCTCTCTCTCTCATCACACAGAGATACAGAAGGATGAAAGCTTTACATCCAAAGTACTTATCCAGAAGTAGATAGCTATTATCCCGTATGCAGTTCATACTGTATGTACTTTGAGCTCTTAACAAAGTAGTGGAAGGTCCATTGTATGTAGCCAGAAATCACACACACAACACAACACAGACGTCTCAGACGTTTAGTTTACGGTACTGCTATCTGGACGTTGTCCCTCACCCTCTCCACCATGAAGCCGCCATGTTTTTGCAAGTCAAATGAAGGACAC
This sequence comes from Oncorhynchus clarkii lewisi, assembly GCF_045791955.1. Taxonomy (NCBI): domain Eukaryota; kingdom Metazoa; phylum Chordata; class Actinopteri; order Salmoniformes; family Salmonidae; genus Oncorhynchus; species Oncorhynchus clarkii. Next base: position 79,927,790 of record NC_092166.1, on the reverse strand, counting down.
AGGGTAGGAACCATTTTCTCTGTATGCCAGGGGCCATTTCCTCTGTATGCCAGGGGCCATTTCCTCTGTATGCCAGGGGCCATTTCCTCTGTATGCCAGGGGCCATTTCCTCTGTATGCCAGGGGCCATTTTCTCTCTCTGCCATTTCCTCTGTGTGCCATCCCCTCCTCTCCTCCTCACTAACCCTGTCTCACCTCATCCCTTCTCTCCTCCTCACTAACCCTGTCCCACCTCATCCCTCCTCTCCTCCTCACTAACCCTGTCTCACCTCATCCCTCCTCTCCTCCTCACTAACCCTGTCCCACCTCATCCCTCCTCTCCTCCTCACTAACCCTGTCTCTCCTCATCCCCCCTCTCCTCCTCACTAACCCTGTCCCACCTCATCCCCCCTCTCCTCCTCACTAACCCTGTCCCACCTCATCCCTCCTCTCCTCCTCACCAACACTGTCTCACCTCATCCCCCCTCTCCTCCTCACTAACCCTGTCTCACCTCATCCCTCCTCTCCTCCTCACTAACCCTGTCTCACCTCATCCCTCCTCCTCACTAACCCTGTCCCACCTCATCCCTGCTCTCCTCCTCACTAACACTGTCTCACCTCATCCCCCCTCTCCTCCTCACTAACCCTGTCTCACCTCATCCCCCCTCTCCTCCTCACTAACCCTGTCTCACCTGTGTGTGTGTGTGTGTGTGTGTGTGTGTGTGTGTGTGTGTGCAGGTGTGTGTGCATGTGTGTGTATTAGTCTAGGTCCTCTTTTCTTCACGTTAATAGCTTTGTTGGACAGTAAATGGATTTGCTGGGGTTTGACCCAGTCCATCTCACTGCCTCTATGTTTCCCCTGTTCCACTTTGCAGTCACTACATAATGAAGTAGAGGCTAAACATGCACCAGGAAATGTGGTCGTCTCTCTCTCTCTCTCTCTCTCTCTCTCTCTCTCTCTCTCTACCTCTCTACCTCTCTACCTCTCTCTACCTCTCTCTCTCCCTCTCTCTCTACCTCTCTCTCTCTACCTCTCTACCTCTCTCTACCTCTCTCTCTACCTCTCTCTACCTCTCTCTCTCTCCCTCTCTCTCTCCCTCTCTCTCTTTCTACCTCTCTCTACCTCTCTCTACCTCTCTACCTCTCTACCTCTCTCTCTCTCTCTCTCTACCTCTCTCTCTACCTCTCTCTACCTCTCTCTCTACCTCTCTCTCTACCTTTCTCTCTACCTCTCTCTACCTCTGTCTCTACCTCTCTCTCTACCTCTCTCTCTACCTCTCTCTACCTCTCTCTCTACCTCTCTCTCTCTCTCTCTCTACCTCTCTCTACCTCTCCCTCTACCTCTCTCTCTACCTCTCTCTCTCCCTCTCTCTCTCCCTACCCCCTCTCTCCTCTCTCCCCTCCACTTTCTCTTTCCATACCCTTCTGTCGCCCTCTCTCTGTGTCTCCATCTCTCTACTCAGTGGGTGAGGGATCTAATTTAACTCTTATTACAGAATGACAGTTCATGATAATTGCTGCTGTCCTAATGTACTCCGTTACACGTGACTCTAGTGCTTCGGAAACGTTCCATTTCCTCTCCTGTGGCGAGAAAGAGAAACAGAGAGAGAGCGAGAGAGACCATTAGACCTAAAAATGGTCCAAGGAGGGTGACACAGACAAGGTGGGTGACACGGACAAGGTGGGTGACACGGACAACAGCAGGACGTTATCACTAGCACTGGTGCAATTGTAGAGGGTGTCATGTACAGTATATTAGGTCTTCATGTGGAACAATGGCTTTCAAATCTGATTACATTGTATTTTTTCCACTTTGTGTTTTTAGTCTATTTGGTCGTGCTCCTCATCCATCGTGATGTGAGGGACAGCCGGTTGTTATCCCATACAGGAAAGTGAGTCATTGATGCTCTATATAGCCTGATCCATGTCTATTAGTGAGACTAACAACATACTGTAGAAGCCTTCTGTATGTTTAACAGTGTGGACTAACAACATACTGTAGAATAGTGTTCTCCAACTGGGGCCCGCGAGTGTTTTATTTGGCCCCCAAGTTTTCTGAGCAAAAAAAAAGCTATTATTATAAAGATGAATAGAAAAAGTATATATATAACACCAATTTGCTTTTAAATAATATATGTACAGTACCAATCAAACGTTTGGACACCCCTTCTCATTCCAGGGTTTTTCTTTATTTGTACTATTTTCTACATTGTAAAATAATAGTGAAGACATCAACACTATAAAATAACACATATGGACTCATGTAGCAACCTAAAAAGCGTTTACAGGATGGTAGAGGTGGGATGGTTGAGCTAACGTAGGCTAATGCGATTAGCATGAGGTTGTAAGTAACAAGAACATTTCCCAGGACATAGACATATCTGATATGGGCAGAAAGCTTAAATTCTTGTTAATCTAACTGCACTGTCCAATTTACTGTAGAATACCATGCAATTGTTTAAGGAGAGTGCAGTTTTGAACTTTAAAATGTGTTAATGGGCAGTCTTGATTCTAAATTTTGAACAGAAATGCATGGTTCATTGGATCAGCCTAAAACTTTGCACATACATACTAAATTGCAATTTGGCTGGAATAATATATTATGGCCTTACTCTTGCATTTCAAAGATGATGGTAAAAACACATTTATTTTTTGTATTATCTTTTACCAGATCTAATGTGTTATATTCTCCTACAATAATTTAACATTTCCACAAACTTCAAAGTGTTTCCTTCCACCCCTTCTACCCCCTTCTATCCCTCTCCACCCCTTCCACTACCCTTCTATCCCCTCTCCACCCCTTCTACCCCCTTCTATCCCTCTCCACTACCCTTCTATCCCCTCTCCACCCCTTCTACCCCCTTCTATCCCTCTGCACCCCTTCTACTACCCTTCTATCCCTCTCCACCCCTTCCACTACCCTTCTATCCCTCTCCACCCCTTCCACTACCCTTCTATCCCCTCTCTACCCCTTCTACTACCCTTCTATCCCTCTCCACCCCTTCCACTACCCTTCTACCCCTTCTACTACCCTTCTATCCCTCTCCACCCCTTCCACTACCCTTCTATCCCTCTTAACCCCTTCCACTAACCTTCTATCCCTCTCCACCCCTTCTACCCTCATTCTATCCCTCTCCACCAATTCTATCCCCTCTCCACCCCTTCTACTACCTTTCTACTCCCCTCCAACCATTCTATTCCTCTCCACCAATGCTATCCCTCTCCACCCCTTCTACTACCGTCTATCCCTCTCCACCCCTTCTACTCCCCTTCTATCCCACTCCACCCATTCTACTACCCTTCTATCCCTCTCCACCCCTTCTACCACCCTTCTATCCCTCTCCACCAATTCGACTCCCCTTCTATCCCTCTCTACCCCTTCTACCCCCTTCTATCCCTCTCCACCCATTCCACTACCCTTCTATCCCTCTCCACCCCTTCTACTACCCTTCTATCACTCTCCATCCCTTCTACTACCCTTCTATCCCTCTCTACCCATTCTACTCCCCTTATATCCCTCTCCACACCTTCTACTACCCTTCTATCACTCTCCACCCCTTCTACTACCCTTCTATCCCTCTCCACCCATTCTACTACCCTTCTATCACTCTCCACCCATTCTACTCCCCTTCTATCACTCTCCACCCCTTCTACTACCCTTCTATCCCTCTCCACCCATTCTACTACCCTTCTATCACTCTCCACCCCTTCTAATACCTTTATATCCCTCTCCACCCATTCTACTCCCCTTCTATCCCTCTCTACCCCTTCTAATACCCTTCTATCCCTCTCCACCCCTTCTACTCCCCTTATATCCCTCTCCACCCCTTCTAATACCCTTCTATCACTCTCCACCCATTCTACTCCCCTTCTATCCCTCTCCACCCATTCTACTCCCCTTCTATCCCTCTCCACCCATTCTACTCCCCTTCTATCCCTCTCCACCCATTCTACTCCCCTTCTATCCCTCTCCACCCCTTCTACTACCCTTCTATCACCCTCCACCCCTTCTACCCCCCTTCTGTCCCTCTCCAAACATTCTCCACCCCTTCTATTCCTCTCCACCCCTTCTACCCCCTTCTATCCCTCTCCACACCTTCTACTACCCTTCTATCTCTCTCCATCCCTTTTACTACCCTTCTATCCCCTCCACCCCTTCTACTACCATTCTATCCCTCTCTACCCATTCTACACCCCTTCTATCCATCTCCACCCCTTCTACTACCCTTCTATCCCTCTCCACCCATTCTACGCCCCTTCTATCCCTCTCCACCCCTTCTACTACCCTTCTATCCCTCTCCACCCATTCTACTCCCCTTCTATCCCTCTCCACCCCTTCACTACTATTCTATCACCCTCCACCCCTTCTACCCCCTTCTGTCCCTCTCCAACCATTCTCCACCCCTTCTATTCCTCTCCACCCCTTCTACCCCCTTCTATCCCGCTCCATCCCTTCTACTACCATTCTACAGTGCCTTTGCGACCTTTTGCCACATTTCAGGCTTCAAACATAAAGATATAAAACTGTATTTTTTTGTGAAGAATCAACAACTAGTGGGACACAATCATGAAGTGGAACGACATTTATTGGATATTTCAAACTTTTTTAACAAATCAAAAACTGAAAAATTGGGCGTGCAAAATTATTCAGCCCCCTTAAGTTAATACTTTGTAGCGCCACCTTTTGCTGCGATTACAGCTGTAAGTCGCTTGGGGTATGTCTCTATCAGTTTTGCACATCGAGAGACTGACATTTTTTCACATTCCTCCTTGCAAAACAGCTCGAGCTCAGTGAGGTTGGATGGAGAGCATTTGTGAACAGCAGTTTTCAGTTCTTTCCACAGATTCTCGATTGGATTCAGGTCTGGACTTTGACTTGGCCATTCTAACACCTGGATATGTTTATTTTTGAACCATTCCATTGTAGATTTTGCTTTATGTTTTGGATCATTGTCTTGTTGGAAGACAAATCTCCGTCCCAGTCTCAGGTCTTTTGCAGACTCCATCAGGTTCTTCCCATCAATTTTAACCATCTTCCCTGTCCCTGCTGAAGAAAAGCAGGCCCAAACCATGATGCTGCCACCACCATGTTTGACAGTGGGGATGGTGTGTTCAGCTGTGTTGCTTTTACGCCAAACATAACATTTTGCATTGTTGCCAAAAAGTTCCATTTTGGTTTCATATGACCAGAGCACCTTCTTCCACATGTTTGGTGTGTCTCCCAGGTGGCTTGTGGCAAACTTTAAACAACACTTTTTATGGATATCTTTAAGAAATGGCTTTCTTCTTGCCACTCTTCCATAAAGGCCAGATTTGTGCAATATACGACTGATTGTTGTCCTATGGACAGAGTCTCCCACCTCAGCTGTAGATCTCTGCAGTTCATCCAAAGTGATCATGGGCCTCTTGGCTGCATCTCTGATCAGTCTTCTCCTTGTATGAGCTGAAAGTTTAGAGGGACGTCCAGGTCTTGGTAGATTTGCAGTGGTATGATACTCCTTCCATTTCAATATTATCGCTTGCACAGTGCTCCTTGGGATGTTTAAAGCTTGGGAAATCTTTTTGTATCCAAATCCGGCTTTAAACTTCTTCACAACAGTATCTCGGACCTGCCTGGTGTGTTCCTTGTTCTTCATGATGCTCTCTGCGCTTTTAACAGACCTCTGAGACTATCACAGTGCAGGTGCATTTATACGGAGACTTGATTACACACAGGTGGATTGTATTTATCATCATTAGTCATTTAGGTCAACATTGGATCATTCAGAGATCTTCACTGAACTTCTGGAGAGAGTTTGTTGCACTGAAAGGAAAGGGGCTGAATAATTTTGCACGCCCAATTTTTCAGTTTTTGATTTGTTAAAAAAGTTTGAAATATCCAATAAATGTCGCTCCTCTTCATGATTGTGTCCCACTTGTTGTTGATTCTTCACAAAAAAATACAGTTTTATATCTTTATGTTTGAAGCCTGAAATGTGGCAAAAGGTCGCAAAGTTCAAGGGGGCCGAATACTTTCGCAAGGCACTGTATCCCTCTCTACCCCGTCTACGCCCTTCTATCCCGCTCCACCCCTTCTACTACCCTTCTATCTCACTCCACCCCTTCTACTACCATTATATCCCCCTCCAACCCTTCTACACCATTCTATCCCCTCTTCACCCCTTCTATCCCTCTCCACCCATTCTATCCCTCTCCACCCCTTCTATCCCCGTATATCCTTCTCCACCCCTTTTACCCCCCTTCTATCCCTCTCCACCCATTCTATCCCCTCTCCACCCCTTCTACTCCACTTCTATATCCTCTCCACCCCTTCTATACCCTCTCCACCCCCCAGGGTTCCTACAGATTTCCATCCGTCCCAGTGCAGCTGTGAAATCTCATTGAGACCTTAGAGACAGTACAGAAAGGGTACAGGTCCTGCTATGCTTGGTCTAAAGCCTGAGGGAATAGAAAATCCATGAGCTGAATGCTATCATTCTGTTATACACCCCACAGAGTCCGCGTCCCAAATAGGGTGCTGGGGAAAAGTTGTGCGTTATGTAGGGAATAGGGTACCATATGAGATAGATCCATGTACACCAGAGACTGCGTTTCTCGCTTCGCAGTCCAACCAAGATGCATGAAATGAAGAACAAACTCGCTACATATACAAAAGATGTTCAGCCACTGTGGAAGTGGAAAATACATTATTATTTTGTGATGTTTCAGCATAAAAGCCATCAGGTTTCGCCACACCCTTTTAGGGCCAAATGTTTTCTGGTTGCTGTTGAAGTGAATCACAATGATCAATATAAGGTTCTCCATTTCGGTTGTGTTTACACTAGTCATTTACAGTAGTGTTCTACTGAAGTTAGGAAGACATACAACAATAGAACATTCTAGAATGAGAACACTTCTGAAATCGCTTCCGAAATCCCTTCTCACACAGTTGATGATGCAGCAAGGAGGACTTAACTTTACTGTGAGCCAGAAATCCCAGTCTCATAGTATGACTGTACAACAGCACTTATACCATTTACATCCCACAGCTTGTCCAGCTTTAATTATTCTATCTGATCTCCTTAATCTTTTCCAAGGCTTCTCCATGTCTCTCTATCCTACTCTCCATCACTTATCTCTCTCTCTCTCCCTCTCTCTCCCTCTCTCTCTCTCTCTCTCCCTCTCTCTCTCTCTCTCCCTCTCTCTCCCTCTCTCTGATGATATTGTTCATTGTTTTCTCTCGCTCGTCGGCTTAACGTAAGATTTGACAAGAATTGGTTTTAAACAGATAAGGAGGCTTAGTGCCAAAGCAGTGTTTTCCTTCTGAGGCTTCCCTCCTCCTTTTATTCCTCCATCTATCTATATTCAGTATATATATATACATATTCGAGAGAGAGAGAGAGAGAGAGAAAGAGAGAGAGGCCTATTCCCCCCTTTATTTTCTCTTAGTTTCATCTGTTCTGCTCCTGTGCTCGTTACTGCTCTATCTATCTTCAGTATTGAGAGAGGGACATGGGGGGGAGAGTAGAAAGAGGGAGAGAAAGAAAGAGGGAGAAAACAGAAAGAGGGAAATAGAGAAAAGAGATACATATTCCCATCTCTGCTGGGGCTGGTTGCTGCTCTCTCTATCTCCCGTTAGTATCGACTCTGACACACACACACACACACACACACACACACACACACACACGCACAAAACCACCCAACAGTCAGTGTGCTGTGCTTGGTCGCCCCGAGGCCTGCCTGTGTTGTCGTTTTGAACTTGTTTAGTGATCTCCATCTTGCCACTGCTTGACGGCGCCAGTTGACGACAACAACTCCTCAGCTCGGTGCTGCTCGGACTTTTAAATCAGCAGAATTTATTTTAATAATTCAAACATGAAAACAAACCACATCGTGGAGTCTCTGTGTGCCCTATGGGCAAAAGTAGTGCGCTAGAAAGGGAAGAGGTTGCCATTTGGGACACAGTCTCTATATGTATCCCACCACGTTACAGGATGTTAGCACTAATTAATTGTGTGCTTATTGTTGCAAATGGAGGAGATGCTTTGGAAAGGGAATAGCTAGCTTGTTTGAGAAAGCAGATGCTTTGATGTTTAGTATGCCCATGATCAGAAAGCATATGTGAATATAGAGTGAATAAAAGCAGGGTTACACTGTTGTTCCTTGGTCCCAAGCGAACCCGGGAACTTTTAGGTGTAGGAATAAAACAAATGATGCTTAAGGATTCAATGAATGCAATAAAAAAAAATTGCATAGAGATTTAGGTTTAGAGTCGGAAGTTTACAGTATATACCTCCGTAAATTAGCTTTATATCATTGTTCTCATAGGGTCATTTTACAGTCTTAATCCTACTGTTGCAATGATTCCTAAAGGAGATGTTCTAAGTGGTTTTATGTGTACCAGTCCAGGTATGGAGAGGTGAATCTCACAGGAGAGACGCATAGCCATCGTCCCCTCACTACAGTCGAGAGAGAGAGAGAGAGAGAGAGAGAGAGAGAGAGAGAGAGAGAGAGAGAGAGATGGGGCGAGGGAGGGAGGGAGGGAGGGAGGGAGGGAGAGAGAGAGAGAGAGAGAGAGAGAGAGAGAGAGAGAGAGAGAGAGAGAGAGAGAGAGAGAGAGAGAGAGAGAGAGAGAGAGAGAGAGAGAGAGAGAGAGAGAGAGAGAGAGAGAGAGCCAGTGTTCCAGGGTGCCTCTCAGAGCGTTTCATTCATCAACCAGACTCTGGCTGCAGCTCTGTATAAATCACTAAAGACAAAAAAAAACTGCAAACCAGGATTGAATTGTGAGGGACACTCTGTAACACACACACACATATATATATATATATATGTATATATATATATATATATATATATATATATATATATATATAAATATACACACACATCCATACACACACTCACACACACAAACATAAAACGTACAAACACAGACACACACACACAACCTGCCTCCAGCCCAGATAAGCCTTTATAAACAGTGAGGGGACTTTTGATCGTGTGTGAAGGAGCGGAGAGCAAGGTTAAATTCATCTTGAACCCACCTAACGGGGCTAACGTGGCTAGCACAGCTAATATCTTCAATGATCTCTTCTCTCCGCTGCAAGGTCCTGGGGGAGAGAACAGGGTACTTACTGTTGGTCATAGAGCAGTGTTCTGCATTATCACTGGTAAATAGAGACTGGAAATCCAGCTGAGGAATCCAGACAGGTCACATACATAAGGGATAATGAACAAGGGGCTATGTGTTTTCTGGAGAACAGTGCACGAAACAGAAGGCATATTCCACAACGTGTTAGCGGAGTGGAACTAACTTTCCACGAAGTTGCGTTCTATGAAATCAAATATTTTCCGCTATAAGTGTATTCACTTGCCAGTAGAAATGTGACAACATCCATTGAAGTAACTAGCAAGTTTACTACCCAGCTAGATCACTACAGTAGTTATGTGACAACATCCATTGAAGTAGCTAGCGAGTTTACTACCCAGCTAGATCACTACAGTTGTTGCCTTGTTAACCAAACAAACAGACTTGTTAGCTTAGCTAACCAAACTATTCATTAACCTAGCTAGCTATTATGAAAATCGAATTCAACATTGCCAATAATGTTTTCAAATAGAATTTTGCTTTCAAAAGTAGCTTGAACATCGAACATATAAGAATGGACTTCAAAACTATTGAACTATACGTGCAATTATACTGTGCTGTATAGGTAAATAATTCACGCTCTAGAATGATCTTCAAGCCAATCAGAAACAAGTATTCAACAATGCCATGGTGTAAAAGTCAGTATTCGACGTCCGCCAAATTCTGAGAACGTCGGGAGATGACGTGGAAACCGGACACTAGGGGGCAACAGTGAGGGCTACCTTCAAGTAGGGTGTTTTGGACAGGGATGACAGATGGGTGTTTTGGACAGGGATGGCAGATGGGTGTTTTGGACAGGGATGGCAGATGGGTGTTGTGGACAGGGATGGCAGATGTGGACAGGGATGGCAGATGTGGACAGGGATGGCAGATGGGTGTTTTGGACAGGGATGGCAGATGGGCGTTGTGGACAGGGATGGCAGATGGGCGTTGTGGACAGGGATGGCAGATGGGTGTTTTGGACAGGGATGGCAGATGGGTGTTTTGGACAGGGATGGCAGATGGGTTTGTTTTTTTAGGACAGGGATGGCAGATGTGGACAGGTATGGCAGATGGGTGTTTTGGACAGGGATGGCAGATGTGGACAGGTATGGCAGATGGGTGTTTTGGACAGGGATGGCAGATGTGGACAGAGATGGCAGATGGGTGTTTTGGACAGGGATGGCAGATGGGTGTTTTGGACAGGGATGGCAGATGGGCGTTGTGGACAGGGATGGCAGATGGGTGTTGTGGACAGGGATGGCAGATGTGGACAGAGATGGCAGATGGGTGTTTTGGACAGGGATGGCAGATGTGGACAGAGATGGCAGATGGGTGTTTTGGACAGGGATGGCAGATGGGTGTTTTGGACAGGGATGGCAGATGTGGACAGAGATGGCAGATGGGTGTTTTGGACAGGGATGGCAGATGGGTGTTTTGGACAGGGATGGCAGATGGGCGTTGTGGACAGGGATGGCAGATGGGTGTTGTGGACAGGGATGGCAGATGGGTGTTTTGGACAGGGATGGCAGATGGGTGTTTTGGACAGGAATGGCAGATGTGGACAGGGATGGCAGATGGGGACATGGATGGCAGATGTGGACAGGGATGGCAGATGGGCATGGTGGACAGGGATGGCAGATGGGCGTTGTGGACAGGAATGGCAGATGGGCGTTGTGGACAGGAATGGCAGATGGGATGGGCATGTGGACAGGGATGGCAGATAGGCGTTGTGGACAGGGATGGCAGATGGGCATGTGGACAGGGATGGCAGATGGGCATGTGGACAGGGATGGCAGATGGGCGTTGTGGACAGGAATGGCAGATGGGCATTGTGGACAGGGATGGCAGATGGGCATGAACATCTGGGATGGGATGCAGGTTCAAATCCAACGATCGAAAGCACTTTTTGAGATTTTTGTTTTAAGCCTATCCCAAATCTAAACCCTTTCCTGAACAATTTTGAGTTAATGCCAAACTTAACATTTTCAGAGTTAATTCCTAAACTTAACCTTAAACATTTTGAAATGTTACTTTTGCAACAACTTCGAAATGTGATGTTTGAGAAACATGGATGAATGTCTAAGTCTGATTTAAGAGCCAGTTTGACGGTTTCAAGCTGTTGTATTCAGTATCTATCTTGCCTTTCTCCACTGCCAGGACTAGTGCTGGGGTTGGGAGTGTTGAGGGCAAGGGCATAGGACATAAGGGTGAAGAGGACTAGGGTGTAAGGAACAAGAGTGTAGGGGTTGGGGACAAGGAGGCTAGGGTCTAGTTAGTAGAAAAGTGGTATAAGATGGGAAGTTAGGGGAGAGAAAAAAAAAATCTTTATTTTTGTCTGCAGTATTACTTTAACTGACAATAATAATCTGACATTTGGCTTCAAGAAAACGTTTCATCCAGTGGGTTTTGCCTTTTAAGGGTGACAGTAAATTATTAGAGATAAAAGTCAGAACATCATTTAGGTCTCTCTCTCTCTCTCTCTTTCTCTGGGTTGTACTGTCCAGTATAATTTACTCTCTCTCTCTATAATTGAACTTTATGAGATAACAGTATTAATATTTTACAGAGCGGTTTTGACAGACTTATACAGCCAGTCTCTGCTACCCTCAGAGGACAAAAGTCAAGGAGGAGAAATGTGAAGAAAGTAGAGGAAGAGAGAAATGTCGATTTTTACTTCCGTTGTTTGGGAGACACTGGTGACCAGGCTCGAGAAGGTGAACCTTTGTAGAAGCGGTGAGCTCCTCTGAAACCACAGCAGGACGAGACGAGACGAGATGAGACAAGACTGCTGATACCAAGTGAGGCAGGGACCAGAAAACCAATTCATGGAGATTTAAAGACAGAAAAGTTGAGGAGAACAGAGAAAGAAATAAAATGAAAAAAATGAAAAAGAGGAGGAGCATCCAGAGGACTGCTTCCTCCCTGCTGTTCTCGCACCCCTCTGCTTCCTCCCTCCCTCCCTCCCTCCCGCTCCTCCTCCCTGCTGTTCACGCACCCCTCTGCTTCCTCCCTCCCTCATCCCTCCCTCCCGCTCCTCCTCCCTGCTGTTCTCTCACCCTCTGCTTCCTCCCTCCCTCCCTCCCTCATCCCTCCCTCTCCTCCTCCCTGCTGTTCTCTCACCCCTCTGCTCCCTCCCTCCCTCCCTCCCTCCCTCCCTCCCTCCCTCCCTCCCTCCCTCCCTCCCTCCCTCCCCCCCTCCCTCCCTCCCTCCCTCATCCCTCCCTCTCCTCCTCCCTGCTGTTCTCTCACCCCTCTGCTCCCTCCCTCCCTCCCTCCCTCCCTCCCTCCCTCCCTCCCTCCCTCCCTCCCTCCCTCCCTCCCTCCCTCCCTCCCTCCTTCCCTCACTCCCTCCCTCCCTCCCTCCCTCTCCTCCTCCCCGCTGTTCTCTCACCCCTCTGCTTCCTCCCTCCTTCTCTGCATATACTGTACAAAGCGTCTGGCTTGGCAAGCGTCGCCACGGCAGCGAGCTGACGTCGTGATGTTTAATTCATTGTCAGGGTCAGGGAGCCAGAGGACCACAGGACACAAAGAAGAAGGGAGGAAAAAGAGATTTCCCTGTTATTTCTGTTTTTTTTCCCCCCTGGGAATGACAAGAGGACGAGAGAGGAGACACAGAGAAGTGGAGGGAGAAAGCGAGGCAGAGGATGAAAACAAACAGAAGTAGATATGGATCGAATGGAGAAAAAGGGAAAAGAGAGTGTGATAGAGACAAAATGAGAAAGTCAAATGAAAGAAGTGTGAGAAAGAAAAAGGTTGAATGACATCATTCTAGTGAAAGTCAGAGAGGAGTCAGAGAGGAGTGAACAGGTTCTTTGGCATGACAGAGGTCGTCCTCTCTGTTTACCTGTCTGCTTGGGGACACTGAGGGGACACGAGTGTGTGTGACGTGTGTGTGTGTTCGCGCCATCACTCTGTCAAGCTCGCATTAATAATCAGTGCTTGATTAAACAGCCATTCAGAGAGGCAGGATTAGGGAAGTCCCCTCAGACCTGATTAAACAGCCATTCAGAAAGGCAGGATTAGGGAAGTCCCCTCAAACCTGATTAAACAGCCATTCAGAAAGGCAGGATTAGGGAAGTCCCCTCAGACCTGATTAAACAGCCATTCAGAGAGGCAGGATTAGGGAAGTCCCCTCAGACCTGATTAAACAGCCATTCAGAGAGGCAGGATTAGGGAAGTCCCCTCAGACCTGATTAAACAGCCATTCAGAGAGGCAGGATTAGGGAAGTCCCTTCAGACCTGATTAAACAGACATTCAGAAAGGCAGGATTAGGGAAGTCCCCTCAGACCTGATTAAACAGCCATTCAGAGAGGCAGGATTAGGGAAGTCCCCTGAGACCTGATTAAACAGCCATTCAGAAAGGCAGGATTAGGGAAGTCCCCTCAGACCAGATTAAACAGCCATTCAGAGAGGCAGGATTAGGGAAGTCCCCTCAGACCTGATGGGTCGGAAACAACCGTATGTGTTTCTGTGTGAACATGTGAAGTGTCACTTATAAGCCTGACATCCCAGTGGGAAAAAGCTGTTGGAATGACGTCTTTTCAACGGCACAACTCTCAGTTTTGTGGCCAGGGATTGTTTTATTTAATGCAGACACAAAGGAATGCTCCATGCAATGACATTTTAGTGTAGAGAGAGAGAGAGAGAGAGAGAGAAGAGAGAGAGAGAGAGAGAGAGAGAGAGAGAGAGAGAGAGAGAGAGAGAGAGAGAGAGAGAGAGAGAGATAGATATTCCTGTAGTTATTCTTGTGGCTGTCTGTATCCTAAATGCCAATATAGGGCCAAGGCTCTGGTTAAAAGTATTGCACTATGAAGGGAATGGGGTGCCATTTGGGACAGCCACACTGAGAACACTTCTGGTAAGTGTATCGGTGAGACATCTTCCACATTCAGTCCAACGGGTCTCATTCAATAAAAACCTGCATCAGAAAGAGAGAGAGAGAGATGTTCCCCTCTCTCCTCAAGGTAATTAGTTATACTCTTTGACAGAGAGTTCCTAAAAGCAAGACATTTATTTGACTTACTATCAAACCCTGGGAGTTTAAAATGTGAGGAAGTAAAATGTCTAAAATACAGTGGAATAATGTCACTGTAATTGTTTGTTGGTCTGCGTTCTTCTCTCCTCCATTTGTGTTAGTAGCTGAATTGGCTTGTTTCCCAAACGGTGCCCTATTCCCTACATAGTGCACTACTTTTGACCAGAGCCCTAAGGGCCCTATTGCAATTAAGGATTCACAGTCACTAGAATAGCTACATGCATATGTCTAGAATTGATAGAGAACCATTTAGGACAAATCCTAGAATTGGATGAGTAAGGAGCGTTCTGTGAGCATTCGGTTCAGAGAATTTCATGTCGGTATTTCTGAAATGGGCTCAAATGCAGCCTGGGGCAGAGTCATCCCCAAACAGAACGCTTTTCTCACGGTCCACTAAAACATGCTGTTTTGGGTGAATTCAAAAGCCTGGAAAATGTATGGAATACAAAACTCTGCAGTGTAGAATAATACTAATGATAAAAACAACAATGGCAGGGGATCGGAGAGCAGAGTGGCGTCCCCTCGCCCCGACCGCGAACCAGGGACGCTCTGCACACGTCAACGGCAGTCACCCACGAAGCATCGTTACCCATCGCTCCACAAAAGCCGCGGCCCTTGCAGAGCAAAGGGGAACCACTACTTCAAGGTCTCAGAGCAAGTGGAACCACTACTTCAAGGTCTCAGAGCAAGGGGAAGCACTACTTCAAGGTCTCAGAGCAAGGGGAAGCACTACTTCAAGGTCTCAGAGCAAGGGGAACCACTACTTCAAGGTCTCAGAGCAAGTGACGTCACCGATTGGAACGCCACTAGCGCGCATCACCGCTAACTAAGCTAGCCGTTTCACATCGGCTACACTCACAGCAAAAACTCCCATCCCGAGAGTTTCCTGATGCAGGTTTTGATTGAATGAGACTCGTTGGACTGAATGCGGAAGACGTCTCACCGATACACTTCCCAGAAGTGTTCTCAGTGTGGCTGTCCCAAATGGCACCCCATTCCCTTCATAGTGCAATACTTTTAACCAGAGCCTTGGCCCTATATTGGCATTTAGGACACAGACAGCCACAAGAATAACTACAGGAATATATATATAATTGATTGAGAACCAGACACTGACGTTCACAGAAACAATAACAATTTGTCAGCTGACTGTGGATTGGTCTTCAATATTTAAAACCATATCTACATGAAAAAAAATCTTAAATTGGGGCATTTGTAAGAAGTTGCTACTGCTGAATGTGATGCTGTGAGTCTCTGAGGTTCCGGAGAGGAGAAGCTAGTGAAATGCTGGTATGACACGTACACAAGATGCGTTTCAAACTGCACCCTATGCCCTTTATAGTGCGCTACTTTCATGGTGCATTTTGGAACGTGCAGACATTGACTCCGTCCTCAAATGCCGCCCCGGCCCCGTTCGACGATATGCGGCACAGTGCTCCTTCTGTGTTTGCTATGGGAATTTTACATCTTGAATGAAGCCAGAGGCACAATCCTTAATTTGACTGTTCAAGGATCTTTTCTCGGAGATCAAAGTCAAAGGCTGCCAGTCAGTCACACAGTGTATGCATGACAACAAGCACGGTATACTGTAACATGTGCATTATACACACCTATATATGGTAAAATGGTAGAGTCATTTTACTTCTTTTATATGCATGAGGACTGCACGGAAATATCCTGTGTAGGTCAGATTGTTCTGGCAATTCTCACATAGAAACGTAATTGGGAAGAAGGATGTTTGATATGCTTTTAACATATGTATCACAAACACCTTTTGAGAAAATTCTGATGAAAGTGGCCATTTTAGAACTATACATGCCTCCTGTGATCTATACATGCCTCCTGTGATCTATACATGCCTCCTGTGATCTATACATGCCTCCTGTGATCTATACATGCCTCCTGTGATCTATACATGCCTCCTGTGATCTATACATGCCTCCTGTGATCTATACATGCCTCCTGTGATCTATACATGCCTCCTGTGATCTATACATGCCTCCTGTAATCTATACATGCCTCCTGTAATCTATACATGCCTCCTGTGATCTATACATGCCTCCTGTGATCTATACATGCCTCCTGTGATCTATACATGCCTCCTGTGATCTATACATGCCTCCTGTGATCTATATATGCCTCCTGTGATCTATACATGCCTCCTGTAATCTATACATGCCTCCTGTGATCTATACATGCCTCCTGTGATCTATACATGCCTCCTGTAATCTATACATGCCTCCTGTAATCTATACATGCCTCCTGTGATCTATATATGCCTCCTGTGATCTATACATGCCTCCTGTGATCTATACATGCCTCCTGTGATCTATACATGCCTCCTGTAATCTATACATGCCTCCTGTGATCTATACATGCCTCCTGTGATCTATACATGCCTCCTGTGATCTATACATGCCTCCTGTGATCTATACATGCCTTCTGTAATCTATACATGCCTCCTGTAATTAATACATGACTCCTGTGATCTATACATGCCTCCTGTAATCTATACATGCCTCCTGTGATCTATACATGCCTCATGTGATCTATACATGCCTCCTGTGATCTATACATGCCTCCTGTGATCTATACATGCCTCCTGTAATTAATACTTCTCTCCTGTAATCTATACATGCCTCCTGTAATCTATACATGCCTCCTGTGATCTATACATGCCTCCTGTAATCTATACATGCCTCCTGTATTCTATACATGCCTCCTGTAAACTATACATGCCTCCTTTAATCTATACATGCCTCCTGTGATCTATACATGCCTCCTGTAATCTATACATGCCTCCTGTGATCTATACATGCCTCCTGTGATCTGTGAATCGAGTCATTATCCTCCTTATAATATGCTCTAACATACATTATGTCTGGATTCTGAAATACATTTTTTACATGCATTTATTCAACATTAAATATATTAACATTAATATCTCAAAGTACATTTTTTGTTTTTGCTTATTTTAAGACATATGTTGGAACAATACACTCTTTAAACATGTCACATTTACAGAGTGGGCTCTCTGGTACTTTTGAATGTATGATCCATTTATACAGAAATGTATATTTTATACAGAAATTGATATTAAAGAGTTGCCTTTGAATTTCCCCCATTCACTGTGTTGGTGGTGCTTATTAAAATGAATCAATACTTTACATTTATTTAGAACAGAGCCCACTGGAAATGGGATGTACTGTACGTTGTTCAAAACAATTTTAAAAAGTGTCCTTTTGAGATATTCATAATATTCATGTGATTATTTATTTTTTGTCTAGACATCCCTCCCTATATTAGAACACAGCCGTGTTGTGGTACTTAAAGTCCAGGTTAAGTTGCATAATTCAACATACTAGTTACAACAACAAATGTTAGATAGTTATATTGTCTATTTAGCCTTACAAATGTGCAACAAATGTGCAACACAAATGCAATTTAGCTTTAAAAATGGTTGGACAGCAACTTTTAGCACTACCAAGGGACTCGTAACTTGACTCGTGACTCCAGTTTAAAGGACTCGAACTCTTGGGGACATAGAACCCGACTTGGACTTGACTAAATTACTGGAAAACGGAAGCCCTGAAGCCTAAGGTCCCCCCAAAAAATAGACTTGAAATTCTCATTTTAAATACATTTTACTAAGTCATCAAACAAGATACTAAGTCGTTCAAACAACTTATTTTCTTGCTTGAATTACTTAATTGTTATGTTATTTAACTGTTGTGCAGCTTGTCAGACCGTGTAATGATTGCTGCAACCATTCGTTCACTGATTCCATCCATTCATATGATTATTGATTGACAGTTTTTTGATAACCTAAAGCAGGACTGCTTTTGAATGTCAGAGTATTGAAGCGGGTGAGTGTGGAGCGAGGAGCAGAGCATAATTCAAGTAGATTTTAAAAAATGCTGTCAGCTTTCTCTTCTTCTCCAATTTTGCTCTGGTCCTGCTCAGTCACAAGCTTTGGGCATGCTCAACTACAAGCTCTGGTCCTGCTCAGTCACAAGCTCTGGGCATGCTCAGCTACAAGCTCTGGTCCTGCTCAGCCACAAGCTCTGGTCCTGCTCAACCACAAGCTCTGGTCCTGCTCAGCCACAAGCTCTGGTCCTGCTCAGCCACCCGCTCTGGTCCTGCTCAGCCACAAGCTCTGGTCCTGCTCAGCCACAAGCTCTGGTCCTGCTGAGCCACAAGCTCTGTGCATGCTCAGCCACAAGCTCTGGTCCTGCTCAGCCACAAGCTCTGGGCATGCTCAGCCACAAGCTCTGAGCATGCTCAGCCACAGCTCTGGTCCTGCTCAGCCACCAGCTCTGAATATGCTCAGCCACAGCTCTGGTCCTGCTCAGTCAAAAGCTCTGGGCATGCTCAGCCACAAGCTCTGGTCCTGCTCAGCCACAAGCTCTGGTCCTGCTCAGCCACCCGCTCTGGTCCTGCTCAGCCACAAGCTCTGGTCCTGCTCAGCCACAAGCTCTGGTCCTGCTGAGCCACAAGCTCTGTGCATGCTCAGCCACAAGCTCTGGTCCTGCTCAGCCACAAGCTCTGGGCATGCTCAGCCACAAGCTCTAAGCATGCTCAGCCACAGCTCTGGTCCTGCTCAGCCACCAGCTCTGAATATGCTCAGCCACAGCTCTGGTCCTGCTCAGTCAAAAGCTCTGGGCATGCTCAGCCACAAGCTCTGAGCATGCTCAGCTACAAGCTCTGGTCCTGCTCAGCCACAGCTCTGGTCCTGCTCAGCCACAAGCTCTGGTCCTGCTCAGCCACAAGCTCTGGTCCTGCTCAGCCACAGCTCTGGTCCTGCTCAGCCACAAGCTCTGGTCCTGCTCAGCCACCAGCTCTGAGCATGCTCAGCCACAAGCTCTGATCATCCTCTGCCACCAGCTCTGATCATCCTCTGCCACCAGCTCTGATCATCCTCTGCCACCAGCTCTGAGCATGCTCAGCCACCAGCTCTGATCATCCTCTGCCACCAGCTCTGATCATCCTCAGCCACCAGCTCTGCCTAGCATTTCTTCATTTCCTTTACCACTATCATTTTAATTATGCCTATTTGGTTGTAACGATTTAGCGTACCCCACCCTATATAGTCTATATGTAGTGTACATTCTACTTTCTAACATGCTACATAGCAAATTAGGCAAATTAAACAAAATAACAATTAAGTCATTCAAATGAGATAATAATTTATACTGAACAAAAAACATAAAGGTAATATGCAACAATTTTACAGAGTTACAGTTCATATAAGGAAAGCAGTCACTTGATATAAAATATTTAGGCTCTAATCTATGGATTTCACATGAATTGGCAAGGG
>NC_092166.1:79860847-79903347 GCF_045791955.1 Oncorhynchus clarkii lewisi | reverse complement strand
GTCTTAGGTCTCTCTTGTTGTGATGTATGTTTTGTCCTATATTTCTATTGTATTTAAAAAAAACATTTTCATCCCAGGCCCCCGTCCCTGCAGGAGGCCTTCTGCCTTTTGGTAGGCCGTCCTTGAAAATAAGAATGTGTTATTAACTGACTTGCCTAGTTAAAAAGGTTAAATAAAATTAAATTAACACATTTCCATGTATTCCAGTCCATTCATTACAATGAGCCAGTCCTCCTATTGCTCCTCCCACCAGCCTCCTCTGGTGTGTATATCACTGAGAAATGTTATTATCAAACCCACCAAACTCACAGCGGAGGAGGAAATTGAACCAATGATCCATCAAAATGTTTTCCTTTAAAAAATCTAAACCCCCATACGAGTTTGCATGGGATTATTCTAAATAGTGGGTTTTTATGCAAGGTTTGAATTTGTCTGCTGATAGTTTACCGAAGGGGGGTATTTCACAATCTGTTTGCGAAAGCCTGCATTGTATAAAGCTTAATGTAGTGTGAAATTAAAAAAAGCAGTCCTGAAGTGTCAAAGCAGCATGTTAGCCACTTAATGCTGTTCATGCTTGGCTACTACAAAAAAGAAAGACGGTCCATTTCAGTGGTGCTGGTGGTGACGAGGGCACTCACACGGGAATGGTCATTACCATGGGAAACACAAACACAGGCATGGGGTCTCCCATATGGTTCTGCAGGGCCGTGACCTCATACCCACTAGATCAGGCCTAAGCAATGGTTTTCCAATGGAGGGCCACAATAGGATATATTTTTGCCATTGCGGGCCAGAATCATATTAAATCATGGGATGTCAACAGATATATTTACATCCACATCCATGTTCTCCTTTTGGAAAGTATTTGTATTGTTAAAACACGCAATGACCAACACAGAGGGAAAAGTATCCTGTGCATTCAGCACCACGGACAGAACTCTTGTTAACATGTATGCACAAAAAAACACAAGAAAGAGAGAGAGCTCAACAATACATTTAAACTACTCAATCAGTGTGAGGAGTGAAGTCTCTGATGGGCGTTGACTAGAGCAGTAAAGTAAGATATAGCTTCTGATGTTGCTATGCGCAGGATTGCTGAGAGGTGAGAATCATATTATATTTCATCACTGAAAATGTCTGTTCACATACACACGTGGACCTAAACACTACAAACATCTTCTGAGCGTGACTCCTCATCGTAGGAAAGGTTTGTTCATCGAGAGATGCATAGAACCTCATCAGGGACATTGTTTTGACTAGTTCTCCAATCACCGCATCAGACTGAAGATAGATAAGCTCAAGTTGCAGGTCAGTGGGAGTGTTATCCACATTGAAGGTGAAAGGAGAGAAAACCAACAGCATGTCATTTTCTAACACTCTGAAATCCTTAAAACGACGACGTTAAAATGTATACTTCTCCCACTGGTCATCTGATAGGGAACAGACCAGTAGTGTCGCAAGGTGGTTGAGATTGTTGTCATCTGATAGGGAACAGACCAGTAGGGGCGCAAGGTGGGTGAGATTGTTGTCATCTGATAGGGAACAGACCAGTAGGGGCGCAAGGTGGGTGAGATTGTTCTCATCTGATAGGGAACAGACCAGTAGGGGCGCAAGGTGGTTGAGATTGTTGTCATCTGATAGGGAACAGACCAGTAGTGTCGCAAGGTGGTTAAGATTGTTGTCATCTGATAGGGAACAGACCAGTAGGGGCGCAAGGTGGTTGAGATTGTTGGCTTCTACTTGACGGGTCAGGAGTGATTTTCCCTTGAAGGCTTTGACAAGGCTGTACATCTGATGTGCAAAAAGGTCCTTCCCTTGAAGTTTGGAATTCAGTTCATTCATGAGGGCCATGATGTCCACGGTGAAGGCAAAATCAGACAACAATTCTTTATGTTGTAGTTGAAGGAAATCCACATATTTTCCTTTCATTTGCTAAAACTCAGCGATCTCTGACTTCAGGTCCCACACCCTTTTAAGCTCCTTCCCGAAACACAGCCATCTCACATGTGTGTGGTAGGGGAGATCTGCATGACCCGACTCTGTCTATTCCAGTAGTGAGACAAACTGTGTGTGAACTAAAGATTTACTCTTATGAAGTTTACCACTTTAGTGACTGTATCCACAACGAGGCTCATTTTCAGAACACATTTACTGAGCACCTCCTGATGAATAATGCAATGCAGAAAAATAATTCTCTGATCTGGGTTCAGCTCAGCTACTTGATCTTGTATCCTTTTCAAAAGGCCAATGTTTTTTCCTGTCAAGTTTGGGCACCGATCAGTGGTCACACTGGATAACCTCCTCCAATAAATCTTTCCCTGTGGTTGTGCTCTTCATTGACTGCACTGAAGCCAGCTCCTCTGTCATTTCAACGTCTGGGGTTATGACCTCGTAGGAATATCAACCACTGTGCCGTGTCACGTGCATCACTGCTCTCATCCAGGGCCAAGGAGAAATAGGCTAAATACTTTACCTTGTCTTTCAACTGTTGTTCCATATTCTCTGCGATGTCCTCAACACGCCGTGTCGCTGTTGGTTTGACAGGGAAAGATTTTCTTGTCGGGGCAAAGTATCAATTAGTCAATTAAGTCAATTAAACATTCTTTATTGAATTCGCCCTCATTGAATGGCTTGCTGTGATTAGCAATTTTTGTGGGACAGTACATAGATAGCTCTCGCAATTCCCTCATTTGCTGAATGCAGTTTTGTGAGAAAAAAAATGTTATTTTGCAGAGAAAGCAACTCTTTTGATGCACTTGCCCTCTGCTCAGAAGACAAATTCCTATATTTCTCTGAATGCTTTCTCTGGAAGTGTTGGGACAAGTTGTAGTCTTCAAGACAGCGATGCTCTCTTTGCACACTAAGCACACACCTTCCCTGATACCTCAATAAAGAAATATTTCGATGTCCACTCTTGCTGGAACATCCTACATTTGTTTTCTGCTTTCCTTTTATTTTAAATATTTGAAAAATGTATTTTTTTGCACAATTTCTAGCTAGCTACTATTTGTAACTGTGACATGTGTGTCAAACTGTCAGTCACTCGTTATTTATACGTGCCTTCATAATAAATGTCCCACAAGCAGTGGGTTAAATTATTACACAAAGGTGAGTATTCATTGGGACTTTTAATTTGAATAACAAATACGTTTTTCAAAACTTTACCATCGCAAATTCTTTATGTGATCTGAGCATGATTCTGCGGGCCATATTGAATCAGGTCGCGAGCCGCATAGGGCCCCTGGGCTGGCTTTACCCTGCACCTAATCCAGAAAAAAAAAGATTAAGAACCAGGTTTGCAGAAATCTTCCAAGT
This sequence comes from Oncorhynchus clarkii lewisi, assembly GCF_045791955.1. Classification (NCBI taxonomy): domain Eukaryota; kingdom Metazoa; phylum Chordata; class Actinopteri; order Salmoniformes; family Salmonidae; genus Oncorhynchus; species Oncorhynchus clarkii. The sequence goes on along the minus strand of NC_092166.1, from coordinate 79,900,032 downwards.
CTGAAATGTATGCTGGATTTTAATCATCCCTGTCAACCAGTTAATCAATCAGTAACACTAATTGATCAATTAAAACCAGGGAAAAGGAAAAACTAGTAAGATTCGAGGACAGAAAGTTGTGCACTGAACCCCTCTGCTATAAAACAAATCTCATGGAGATCTTTCCTCAACCTCCGGCCAACCCCGCCCTCCTCCCCTCTTCTACGCAGGAACGAGAGCTGTTTCCTGGGTGTACTGTGTGCTGAGCTGCCCCGAGGGAGTTCCCTGGATGGATGATATAAGGACGCAGCCCTACTAGCCTCCACTTAGCATCAGGGCCAGCGCTCTGTCATCTAGACTGATGCTGCTATATATATATATATATACATATAAATAAAAGAGAGAGAGAGAGAATGTTTAGGTCCCCACAGACAGACTGACAGACATACAGACAGACCTTGGGACCGTAGCTTTGTTGCGGCCGTACATCCAGGCGTCACACCGTCGAGTGTTCATGAAGAGTTTTTAGCCTCCAGAGCTGCATTAACTGTGGACACTGCAGGGATAGTATGGGGGTCATTTATTAAGTTTGATGCATTTTTTTTGCGGTGTGTTCTCCATTGGGCCTGTTGCTAGAGGCTTGTCGGGACAATTTGAGATACTCTGTAGCGCTACAGCTGACCAGTTGTGTTCCCTTCAGGCCTCTGATAGCCAGTTGTGTCCAGTTCGCTGTGTGTGTTACCGACATCAGGGAGGGTAGCTACAAAAACAACTAGTCAAAGCTGACATTCTAAAAAACAGTCATCCATAAAAGGTAAACGTGTTGAAGTTGTACTTCCTGTAGACATATGGTAAAAGCGGATAATTTTATGTGTCCCATCACCAACCTTAAATATAATATAAACTCCTGTATAACCTGGAATAACATGTAGTTTATTTGTTATTTTATTTGTTGTTTCTGTCCCTATAAAAATAAATGTTACATTGGTCAGACATCCCGGAGAAGGAAAAGCCTATTCTGTTGTCCGACATTTTATGGAAGCCATAGAACTGACTACTTACAGTGTACTGGTATAGAAATGGTTTTGGCTAAACGTAGAGGTGACAATATTGAAAGAACTGCAGAGAGAGTCCTTTTGGATATTCACATTACGCACTATACCCAGGTAGACTTAACGAGGGTTGAATTTTTCTGTGATTCATGGGGGGGCATCCCGTTTCTTTGGATAATTCCTACTTTCCTGTAACTATTTATAGACATTGGTGTATGTTCTTCCAATGCATTATTACAAAACGTTACTTTTAGATATAAGGTGTACTACTTTGGGCACGGACCCATAGGGAATCGGTGTCATGTGGGATGCCTTGGGAAGACTGAAATCAATAGCTTTTAATGGTCTCCTGAGTGGAGTAGCGGTCTAAGACACTGCATCTTGTCACTACAGTCCCTGGTCAAAATCCAGGCTGTATCACAACCGGCCGTGATTGGGAGTCCCATAGGGCGGCGCACAATTGGCCCAATGTCGTCTGGGTTTGGACGGGGTCCGTCATTGTAAATAAGAATTTATTCTTAACTGACTTGCGTAGTTAAATCACGGTTAGATAAAACAAATCCGTTGTAGAATTATTTCAACATTTATTTTGTTGACTGGCCTTTGCACACTTTGTATTCTGACTATAAACAACTACAGTTGGGAGAACAAGTATTTGATACAGTATGTTCCTACTTACAAAGCATGTAGAGGTCTGTAATGCAAATCAATTACGTAAAAATCACACAATGTGATTTTCTGGATTTTTGTTTTAGATTCCGTCTCTCACAGCTGAAGTGTACCTATGATAAAAATTACAGACCTCTACATGCTTTGTAAGTAGGAAAACCTGCAAAATCAGCAGTGTATCAAATACTTGTTATCCCCACTGTATGTATATCTCTCCTCTGCTCTTCTCCTCCTTTGGTCAAGTTTGGACAGTGATTATCTGCAGGGCAAGGATTTTGTGTGTAAGTGTGTGTATGTGTGTGTGTGTGTGTTCAGGTCAGTGATTGTATGACCCCCTGTGTGTGATCTCACACTGGGTCAAGATGATGAGGAGAGCTCACTGTTGATCTTAAGGATATCAGTCTCTTCTCCTTCATCACTCCATCATCACACTCCTCTACTGAAAGAAGGATGACACGCAGAGCCTCTCTCTATTACACACATGCACAGACATGCACAAAAGACACACCGCACACACGCACACACACACACACACACACACACACACACACACACACACACACACAGAGGTTATCTGTTTAGAAACACCTCAGAGAAAGAGAGCAGCAGAGAGCCTAGTTTCAGTTGGTTTTCAGAGCAGAGGTGCATGATGGTCTTGACAGAGGGGATTGAGGGTGCTGAGGGGTCGGCGTGTTGACAGCTGGGTTGTCCTATTCGGTACGCTGTGTTTAGCCGCTGCTCTTGTCACTCAACCGTCGCCATGGAGATTAACAACGGACAAAGCTCCCCGTGGTTTGAAAGTCTGAGCCGAACCCAACTGGACTCAGCGGTGTGTGTGTGTGTGTGTGTGTGTGTGTCTGGCCTCGCTGTCACCAAATATCTAAGCAGAACAGCGGCCTCTTTCCTCACCTCCTCTTTTTGTCCCGTCTCTTGTAGCTGTACCATCGTCTGTATGAGGTCATGGTTATTTATGTGTTTGTGTGTGCACGTACAGTGGGGAGAACAAGTATTTGATACACTGCCGATTTTGCAGGTTTTCCTACTTACAAAGCATGTAGAGGTCTCAAATGTTTTTTTATCATAGGTACACTTCAACTGTGAGAGACGGAATCTAAAACAAAAATCCAGAAAATCACATTGTATGATTTTTAAGTAATTCATTTGCATTTTATTGCATGACGTAAGTATTTGATCACCTAGGCTTAGATATGCCTTCAGAAAGTACATTTTGACTTATTCCACAGTTTGTTCAGGCTGTTACAGCTGAGTCCCATCTCCCCTAACGTGCACTTTAACAAGACTCTCCTGAGTGTCACCGCTGTGTGTGTGTGTGTGTGTGTGTGCGTGTGCGTGTGCGTGTGCGTGTGCGTGTGTGTGTCAGAGCTTTACAGTGCCTTGCAAAAGTATTCATCCTCCTTGGCATTTTTCCTATTTTGTTGCATTACAACCTGTAATTTAAATGGATTTTTATTTGGATTTCATGTAATGGACTGTAACGGGTTTCGTCTTCATACGAAGGAGAGTCGGACCAAAATGCAGCGTGTGGTTTACGATCCATGTTTATTAATAATACGAAACACGAATCTCCAATACAATACTACAAAACACAACGTAACGAAACCCTAACAGCCTATCTGGTGAAAAACACATAGACAGGAACAATCACCCACAAACACACAGTGAAACCCAGGCTACCTAAATATGGTTCCCAATCAGAGACAATGACGAACACCTGCCTCTGACTGAGAACCATATCAGGCTGAACATAGAAATAGACAAACAAGACATGAAACATAGAATACCCACTCAGATCACACCCTGACCAATCAAAACATAGAAAATACAAAGTAAACTATGGTCAGGGCGTGACAGTACCCCCCCCCCAAGGTGCGGACTCCGGCCGCAAAACCTGAACCTATAGGGGAGGGTCTGGGTGGGCATCTGTCCGCGGTGGCGGCTCTGGCGCTGGACGTGGACCCCACTCCATGACAGTTTTAATCCCCCTCCTAAACGTCCCTAAATAGGTTACCCACCACAATGATAACATGGGACAGAGGGACAGCTCGGGACAGAGGTAACTCGGGACAGATGGGTAGCTCAGCACTGAGAGGAAGCTCAGCACTGAGAAGAAGCTCAGCACTGAGAAGAAGCTCAGCACTGAGAAGAAGCTCAGCACTGAGAAGAAGCTCAGCACTGAGAAGAAGCCCAGGCAGGTAGTAGAAACTACCAGAACCTGGCTGGCTGGCGGTTTCAGCAGATCCTGGTCGACTAGCAGATCTGGAAGAATCTGGTCGACTGGCGAATCTGGGAGAATCTGGTCGACTGGCGGATCTGGGAGAATCTGGTCGACTGGCGGATCTGGGAGAATCTGGTCGACTGGCGGATCTGGGAGAATCTGGTCGACTGGCGGATCTGGGAGAATCTGGTCGACTGACAGATCTGAGAGAGTCTGGACGACTGGCAGATCTGAGAGAGTCTGGACGACTGGCAGATCTGGAAGAGTCTGGACGACTGGCAGATCTGGAAGAGTCTGGTCGACTGGCAGATCTGGAAGAGTCTGGTCGACTGGCAGATCTGGAAGAGTCTGGTCGACTGGCAGATCTGGAAGAGTCTGGTCGACTGGCAGATCTGGAAGAGTCTGGTCGACTGGCAGATCTGGAAGAGTCTGGTCGACTGGCAGATCTGGAAGAGTCTGGTCGACTGGCAGATCTGGAAGAGTCTGGACGACTGGCAGATCTGGAAGAGTCTGGACGACTGGCAGATCTGGAAGAGTCTGGTCGACTGGCAGCTCTGGAAGAGTCTGGTCGACTGGTAGCTCTGGCTGCTCCATGCTGACTGGCTGCTCCATGCTGACTGGCAGCTCTGGCTGCTCCATGCTGACTGGCTGCTCCATGCTGACTGGCAGCTCTGGCTGCTCCATGCTGACTGGCTGCTCTGGCTGCTCCATGCTGACTGGCTGCTCCATGCTGACTGGCGGCCCTGGCTGCTCCATGCTGACTGGCGGCCCTGGCTGCTCCATGCTGACTGGCGGCCCTGGCTGCTCCATGCTGACTGGCGGCCCTGGCTGCTCCATGCTAACTGGCAGCTCTGGCGGCTCCTTGCAGACTGGCAGCTCTGGCGGCTCCTTGCAGACTGGCAGCTTTGGCGGCATCCTGCAGACAGGCAGCTCTGGCGGCTCCTTGCAGACTGGCAGCTCCATGCAGACTGGCAGCTCTATGCTAACTGGCAGCTCTATGCTAACTGGCAGCTCTATGCTAACTGGCAGCTCTATGCTAACTGGCAGCTCTATGCTAACTGGCAGTTCTGAACAGGCGGGAGACTCCGGCAGCGCTGTAGAGAAGGAAGGCTCTAACAGCGCTAAACAGGCGGGAGACTCCAACAGCGCTGAAGAGGAGGAAGGCTCTGGCAGCGCTGAACAGGTGAGAGACTCCGACAGCGCTGGAGAGGAGGAAGGCTCCGACAGCGCTGGACAGGCGAGGCGCACTGTAGGCCTGATGCGTGGTGCTGGCACTGGTGGTACTGGGCCGAGGACACGCACAGGAAGCCTGGTGCGGGGAGCTGCTACCGGAGGGCTGGGGTGTGGAGGTGGTACTGGAAAGACCGGACCATGCAGGCGTACTGGAGCTCTTGAGCACCGAGCCTGCCCAACCTTACCTGGTTGAATGCTCACGGTCGCCCTGCCAGTGCGGCGAGGTGGAATAGCCCGCACTGGGCTATGCAGGCGAACCGGAGACACCGAGCGCAAGGCTGGTGCCATGTAAGCCGGCCCAAGGAGACGCACTGGGGACCAGCTGCGTAGAGCCGGCTTCATGGCATTAGGCTCGACGCTCAATCTAGCCCGGCCAACACGAGGAGCTGGAATATACCGCACCGGGCTATGAACCCGCACTGGAGACACCGTGCGCACCACTGCATAACACGGTGCCTGTCCGGTCTCTCTAGCCCCCCGGTAAGCACAGGGAGTTTGCGCAGGTCTCCTACCTGGCGTAGCCATACTCCCTGTTAGCCCCCCCCCAAGAAATTTTTGGGGCTGCCTCTCGGGCTTCCTTGCCAGCCGTGTTCCCTCATATCGCCGGCTCCTCTCTCCGGCTGCCTCTGCTCTCCTAAGTGCCTCCACCTGTTCCCATGGGAGGCGATCTCTTCCAGCCAGTATCTCCTCCCAAGTGTAACAGCCCTTGCCATCCAAAACGTCCTCCCATGTCCATTCCTCTTTACGCTGCTGTTGCTGCCTGTTGACACGCTGCTTGGTCCGTTGGTGGTGGGTGATTCTGTAACGGGTTTCGTCTTCATACGAAGGAGAGTCGGACCAAAATGCAGCGTGTGGTTTACGATCCATGTTTATTAATAATACGAAACACGAATCTCCAATACAATACTACAAAACACAACGTAACGAAACCCTAACAGCCTATCTGGTGAAAAACACATAGACAGGAACAATCACCCACAAACACACAGTGAAACCCAGGCTACCTAAATATGGTTCCCAATCAGAGACAATGACGAACACCTGCCTCTGACTGAGAACCATATCAGGCTGAACATAGAAATAGACAAACAAGACATGAAACATAGAATACCCACTCAGATCACACCCTGACCAATCAAAACATAGAAAATACAAAGTAAACTATGGTCAGGGCGTGACATGGACGTACACAAAATAGTCAACATTGGTGAAGTGAAATTAAAAGAATTACTTGTTTAAAAAATTAATAAAAACTGAAAGTGGTGCGTGAATATGTATTCACCCCTTTGCTATGAAGCCCCTAAATAAGATCTGGTGCAACCAATTACCTTCAGAAGTCACATAATTAGTTAAATAAAGTCCACCTGTCTGCAATCTAAGTATCACATGATCTGATACATGATCTCAGTAGATATACACCTGTTCTGAAAGGACCCAGAGTCTGCAAAACCACTAAGCAAGGGGTACCATGAAGAACAAGGAGCTCTTCAAAAAAGGTCAGGGACAAAGTTGTGGAGAAGTACAGATCATGGTTCGGTTATAAAAAAATATCCCAATCTTTGAACATCCCACGGAGCACTATTAAATCCATTATAAAAAAATAGAAAGAATATGGCACCATAACAAACCTGCCAAGAGAGGGCCGCCCACCAAAACTCACAGACCAGGCAAGGAGAGCATTAATCAGAGAGGCAACAAAGAGACCAAAGACCCTGAAGGAGCTACAAAGCTCAACAGCAGAGATTGGAGTATCTGTCCATATTACTACTTTAAGCCGTACAATCTACAGAGCTGAGCTTAATGGAAGAGTGGCCAGAAAAAAAGCCATTGCTTAAAGAAAAAAATAAGCAAGCATATTTGGTCTTCGCCAAAAGGCATGTGGGGGATTCCCCAAACATATGGAAGAAGGTACTCTGGTCAGATAACACTAAAATGTAGTTTTTTGGCAGTCAAGGAAAACACGATTTCTGGCGCAAACCCAACACCTCTCATCACCCCGAGAAGACCATCCCCACAGTGAAGCATGGTGGTGGCACCATCATGCTGTGGGGATGTTTATCATCTGCAGGGACTGGGAAACTGGTCAGAATTTAAGGAATGATGGATGGCGCTAAATACAGGGAAATTACTTGAGGGAAAACTGTTTCAGTCTTCCAGAGATTTGAGACTGGGGTGGAGGTTCACCTTCCAGCAGGACATTGACCCTAAACATACTGCTAAAACAACACTCGAGTGGTTTAAGGGGAAACATTTAAATGTCTTGGAATGGCCTAGTCAAAGCCCAGACCTCAATCCAATTGAGAATCTGTGGTTTGACTTAAAGATTGCTGTACACCAGCTGAACCCATCTAACTTGAAGGAGCTGGAGCAGTTTTGCCTTGAGCTTATAGAGACCCCAAGAGACTTGCAGCCGTAATTGCTGCAAAAGGTGGCTCTACAAATTATTGACTTTGTGGGGGGTGAATAGATATGCATGCTCAAGTTTTCCGTTTTTTTGTCATATTTCTTATTTGTTTCACAAAAAAAAATATATTCCATCTTCAAAGTGGTGTGGTGTAAATCAAATGATACAAACCCCCCTCCCCCAAAAAATCTATTTTAATTCCAGGTTGTAAGGCAACAAAATAGGAAAAATGCCAAGTCACTGAATCTCTGCTTCACCCCGTGTCACATGCCTCCTGATGAGCTGTCAGGTACCATGCTGCGTGGACATGTCACTGAGCACACACACACACACACACACACACACACACACACACACACACACACACATACACACCTTCACACACACACACACACACAAACAGCAATGACGGCTGACACCACATTCATGCGTTTGCTCATTCTCACACACAGCCTTGTCCACTAACGCCCTACACTACCATTTCCAAACACACAAATACACACAGAGACACACAAGCACGAGTGATGCGCGGGTTGACTCATAGGGTCATTCAATATTGTGTGGGTTGAATTAAAAGAAAAAGCATACTCTTCAGAAAATCTATAAATGTGTCATTCTTGTGCAATTTATATCTATAGGCTAAGCTACATTGAGGTTTTTCTTTCCTCATTTATGGTTATCTGGCATTAGTGCGTAACACTAAGCTTTGGGGCGTAACTGAAGCCTAGGCGCGCCAAATAGTCCACACGCCAATGCCAAATGCTTTTGGTTATGGGCAGGAACATTTTACTCAATCCACTGAGGCAAAAATAACAATGTTTCTGTTGTGGTAATAAGTTTAATTTAATAAGAGAAAAGCTGCGAAATGGAGAGTTGAAAATAAAGAGAAGCGAGGGCCAGAAAAGTCATGTTTGGGAAATATTTGGTGAAGTTCTAATAGAGGATTGTACATTAGCAGTGCAGCACATGTTATGTGTAATGATTGTGAGGCGTTATACAAATTCAACAGTCACGAGACGGGGACTTCAAATAGGCCTAGGGAATGTCAAAGGAACTGTTACCTACTGTTTAGATGGGTTAAATGGAAACTGACATCTCGATGCTGACTGTAGGTCTATAACCTCTATACATAGTCTTCATATTATCTGTAGGTCTATAACCTCTATACATAGTATTCATATTAACTGTAGGTCTATAACCTCTATACATAGCCTTGACATTAACTGTAGGTCTATAACCTCTATACATAGCCTTGACATTAACTGTAGGTCTATAACCTCTTATATAGCCTTGATATTATCTGTAGGTATATAACCTCTATACATAGCCTTGATATTATCTGTAGGTATATAACCTCTATACATAGTCTTGATATTATCTGTAGGTCTATAACCTCTATACATAGCCTTGACATTAACTGTAGGTCTATAACCTCTTATATAGCCTTGATATTATCTGTAGGTATATAACCTCTCACATAGTCTTCATATTAACTCCTGCAGAACTAAGCCTTTCTTGCAGTAAAGTGATAGGTCTACACCTAACGTAGGCTACATTTATACTTCGGAACAGGAGTGGAGAAATATGATTTCTTACTTTCAGCATCTTGAGAGAATGTGAATGTGCAGTTAAATACCGTCTGTAGAGCTGCTGGCTTTATCAGAATCATAAAAGCTTATATTATTTCAACCACATAAAATATGCATCCGAATGCCGAACTGAAATCTTATCAGAACCATGTTGGGTAGTTTTTACAGATTTCTATTTCCTTACAACCGGTCAAAGTGATGTCATTTGGAAATTTTGCACCGAAAATCCACTTTTTTGTTGAGTTATTGCATTTTATCCCCAGTCACAAAACATCTTCGCTCCGCGACAGAAGCAGTGATGACAGAGAACTTTACCAATGTCAACTAGATTGAATCATTCATTCTATAATTGATGACATTATTCTGGTGAGTAATGGTTTGTTTAGTCTTCTAGGGCAACATATAATGACAAAAGAGAAGCTACGACATCAAAAAATTATTTGTGAAATATCTAAATTAGGCCGAAAAAATATCCTGCAACCCATGTCAAAACAATGATTGCACCGTCTCTGACTGTAGCCTACTGTGCATTTTCTATATAAGCGGTTTAGGTTCGAATGCTGGCCTCAGATTTCCACTTTGGGCGAGTGGGTGCGGTTGAACAAACAGCTGACCCACGCATCACTAACATCACACACACAGCGATGACACTCATGCTCATTCTCACTAACACTGAGTAAGCGCCTTGTCCACTGACGCCCACACACTACCACTAGGCTCCCTGCTTGTCTTACCCCCTACCCCCCATACACTACCACTAGGCTCCCTGCTTGTCTTACCCCCTACCCCCCATACACTACCACTAGTCTCCCTGCTTGTCTTACCCCCTACCCCCCATACACTACCACTAGTCTCCCTGCTTGTCTTACCCCCTACCCCCCATACACTACCACTAGTCTCCCTGCTTGTCTTACCCCCTACCCCCCATACACTACCACTAGTCTCCCTGCTTGTCTTACCCCCTACCCCCCATACACTACCACTAGTCTCCCTGCTTGTCTTACCCCCTACCCCCTATGCACTACCCCCTAATCTGTCTTTCTCTGTGGGAGTCGACTGACTCCACCCTAGAAGGCAAACAACTCTGTGAGGAACAGGGAGGGGGCGAAGTGCCAGCGGAACTACCCAGGCTAGACCATGGATGTCAGATGAGCGATGTCAGCATTAAATGATCCAGGATCAGATCAGTCAGACAGGAGTCAGGAGGACAGCCCCTCGGACTGCCTCGCTACAGGGCCATGGGACTCCTTCCTGTCAATGTTTCAATTAAAGCCTCAATTAAATGCATAGCTGTTTGCACATTTACAAAGTCCTTAGTCATAAGGTTTTTAACACATTTTATACGTAGGTTAGCTGATCCTGGATGCTGATTGGCTGAGACTGTGTTCAAGCAGGGATTCTTTTTGGTTGTTGTTTACTAGTGTTGGTCTGTCTGTGCTTTGTGTTGGTTTGAGCTGTGACTATAGGCTATTTTACTGTGATTTCTCCTGCTGTGTTACCCACTGCAGCCCTCTGAAATAATCTCTCTTTCTTCAGAGACATTCACAGCTAGCCACGGACATAGAGTCAGTGTATTTCCATTTCAGTTGATGATGAAATGTAAAAAAATGACTCTAAAGGATTGTTGTTGTTGGGGGGGTACATGGATATTTAGGGAATTTACGTATTTCTGTTGAACAGAGGGGGGGGGGGGGGGGGGGGGGGGGATGGTAAGGGAAGGGAGTGATGAAAGAGATTGTCCCTGCTGAAAACGAGAGAAACAGATTTGAAATGGCTTTATGGATGGTATGAGGGTTTGTGTAGAGTACATTGTGCAGTATGCTACTTACACTACACTGGGTTGTTCACTCTCCCCAGCAGGCTGGCTAGAGGCGGTCTCTTTTAACATAGCTTCTCTTTCTCTCTCTCTCTCCCTCTTTCTCTCTCCAGCTCTACAACGGGTGGTTCAAATGGGAGATGAATCAAACCCACAGCCTCTCCCTCTCTATTTCCTCCCACTCTGGTTTCATCCCTTTCTCTCTCAATCTCTCCTCTCTTTCACCCCATCCCCTTGTTAATTACCTGCAGGGTGACCCTATGCTTATTCAAATTCCCTTTTAAATAAGTTCAGACTTGTTTTCAACCTCACAAGCTACAACATGAGGAAACAGGCTATAATATGGGGTAACAGGCTATAATATGGAACTGGGGAAACAGGCTATAACATGGAACTGGGGAAACAGGCTATAACATGGAACTGGGGAAACAGGCTATTATATGGAACTGGGGGGTAACAGGCTATAATATGGCACTGGGGGGAAACAGGCTATAATATGGAACTGGGGGGAAACATGCTATAATATGGAACTGGGGAAACAGGCTATAATATGGAACTGGGGGGGAAACAGGCTATAATATGGAACTGGGGGGGAAACAGGCTATAATATGGAACTGGGGGGTAACAGGCTATAATTTGGAACTGGGGGGAAACAGGCTATAATATGGGGTAACAGGCTATAATATGGAACTGGGGAAACAGGCTATAATATGGAACTGGGGTAACAGGCTATAATATGGAACTGGGGTAACAGGCTATAACATGGAACTGGGGGAAACAGGCTATAATATGGAACTGGGGTAACAGGCTATAATATGGAACTGGGGTAACAGGCTATAATATGGAACTGGGGAAACAGGCTATAACATGGAACTGGGGTAACAGGCTATAACATGGAACTGGGGAAACAGGCTATAACATGGAACTGGGGTAACAGGCTATAATATGGAACTGGGGTAACAGGCTATAATATGGAACTGGGGGGAAACAGGCTATAATATGGAACTGGGGAAACAGGCTATAACATGGAACTGGGGAAACAGGCATAGAAAAGCAAAGCGCTGGGAGAGGAAAACTGTCTTGAAAGTTTTCTGAGATAAGTGATAAAAGTTCTCCCTCGTTCGCTTCACCAGGGGAGAGGGAGCCATAGGCCTGATATTGCGGAAATATGCTGTAAATTTGGCTGAAATGTGTTATTCTGAAATAAACAACAGCTATAAAGAGAGAGAGAGAGAGAGGGAGAGAGAGAGAGAGAGAGAGAGAGAGACAGAGAGACAGAGAGTGAGAGAGAGAGACAGAGAGACAGAGAGTGAGAGAGTGTTGATGCTACAGAAGTTGAAATAAACAGGTCGTGTGTGTGTGTGTGTGTGTGTGTGTGTGTGTGTGTGTGTGTGTGTGTGTGTGTGTGTGTGTGTGTGTGTGTGTGTGTGTGTGTGTGTGTGTGTGTTTGTGTGTTTATTTCTGTCTAGTACAGTAGAAGGTGAAATCTCCTCTTTCTTGCCCCATTTTTCAATTTGACCTTTGACCTAATCCCAGGACACAGAACTAATATGTTACTCTTCAGAGCTGGGCAGACCTGTCTAGTACCTTCACTTGTCCAGGTAGGCTATTGAAAACACATGATCTTGTATAAGAAGGACTTTCTGTCGTTAACATTCTATTTTAAGCGTTTCATTGATTAGAGCCCAGGTTAATAATAATTGTTGGTACTTAGGTCACTAAAATGGCTTTGGCTTTGTCTCTGACATTTAAAGATAATTCCTTACCTTTTTGAACAGGCTTTTTAGACTGAATGTCTTGACAATATGTATTTATTTAATTAATTAATCCCTTTTTCAAAGAAACATCTTTCAGAAGGACCCCTGCCACTTTACAAAATGTCTAACAATAACTTTAATGTTATCTCTATCACAAAGCTTTTTTTTTTTTAAAACACACAGATCTATAACCACGCATCAAAACCCAACTTTTACAATTAATTTAGTTCAATAGTCATATAATGCCACAGTTAAAATATGTCCCTTTACTGATAAGGGGATGCAGGAGTTAGAATTCATCCCTGCTTAATTGTTCTTTTATAGTGACGTGGCGGTTGCGGTGGTGTCATGTGGTGATGTGTGTGTGTGTGTGTGTGTGTGTGTGTGTGTGTGTGTGTGTGTGTGTGTGTGTGTGTGTGTGTGTGTGTGTGTGTGTGTGCGTGTGTGTGTGCGTGTGTGCGTGCATGCATGCGGTGGTGGCTGTGTAGGAGACAGCTTGGTTTTGGTAGGTAATTTATTTTCTATTTAAAAGTGAGATTCAGATGGGCTACGGCCCTGGCAGGCCTGGGTTGGTCTCGGCCGTTGGGGAAGAACAGAGGTTAATTGCAGTAGATTGCCTTATCTCCTTGTAATTATTCCTGTCTCTTTGGATTTCCTTGGCTCCAAATGGCCAATCGATACTATCAGACCACAGAGACAAGAAGAGGAGGAAGCAAGAGATGCAGAAGTCAAATCGAACCTTCAGTTTAGAGGATTGAGGTTTTGGCCTGGATGCTATCTCATCATAGTCTAAGAGAGCAATGAGTCGGTAGGAGGGATAGTCAGACATTTAAATGCAGAGCAGATGGTTTAGAAAAAAAATATGCTATCTAAAACCAGAACGGGTTCTTCAGCTGTCCCCATAGGAAAACCCTTTTTGGTTGCAGGTAGAACCCTTTTGGTTCCAGGTAGAACCCTTTCCGGTTCCATGTAGAACCTTTCCTACAAAGGGTATATGGGAATTAACGGGAACATATGGGAATTAATGGAAATATATGCAAATTAATATTAATACTATTTAAATGTAGATGTTTTTTTGCATTGGATAGATTTACCATATCATATGAGACAGAAACATAAACCTTTTACCTTATCATAAGTAGACATACATGCAAATGATTAAATCCTTCCAATAGAAAAAATATATAATTTAGTTACGAATTGAACTTTAATTAAATGAGTTGACTCTTCACATGGGATGATTTCACTGAACAAAAGAAAGGAAATATTGAATGATCCCCAATGATCCATCACATCTCCCAAAAAACGTTTTCAACAAACATCTGTAAAATGATAGTCTAGAAACTAAGGCTTTGGTTGTCTTCCTCTCAGGCTTCCATGTCTTCTCCCTGGACCTTCTCAATGTCCACCTCTTGAACGTCAGACTCTGAGGCCTCATCTTCACTGTCATGTTCCAACCTTGTTGAAGATGGCTCGTTGTCAGGCTCAAAAAGCCTCAAATTTGCCCGGATAGCCACCAATTTTTCAACCATTGTATTGGTCAGCCTGTTGCGTGCAGAGTCTGCACATCAGACAGGATGGAATTGTCTCCCTCAATCTGTGCAATGGCTACTGCTATAGGTTTCAGGAGTTTCAGGCTGCTTTCCACAGTCTCCCAAAATACATCATCCAGGAGAATCCTTTTGATGGGGCTGTCCATATCGGCAGACTGTGATATGGCCATTTCATGGAGAGACTCCTTCCCCTCCAGGAGACTGTCAAACATGATGACAACACCACCCCAATGAGTGTTGCTGGGCAGCTTCAATGTGGTGCTCTTATTCTTCTCACGTTGCTTGGTGAGGTAGATTGCTGCTATCACATACCTAACCATTTCCTTGGCTCTTTTGTAGAGTGTATACATTGTATTCAGTGCCATGATGTCCATGAGGAGCAGATTCAATGCATGAGTAGCAATGGGTGTGATGTGAGGGTAAGACTCCTACTTTAGACCAAGTAGCCTTCATGTTCACAGCATTGTCTGTCACCAGTGCAAATACCTTCTGTGGTCCAAGGTCATTGATGACTGCCTTCAGCCCATCTGCAATGCAGAGACCGGTATGTCTGTTGTCCCTTGTGTCTGTGCTCTTGTAGAATACTGGTTGAGGGGTGGAGATGATGTAGTTAATTATTCCTTTCCCATGGACATTCGACCACCCATCAGAGATGATTGCAATACAGTCTGCTTTCTCTATGATTTGCTTGACCTTGAACTCTGTTGAACTCTGCATCCAGCAAATGAGTAGATAAAGCATGCCTGATGGGGGAAGAACATTCAGAAATCTCTTCCAATGCACATTGCCTGTGAGCATCAGAGGTGAACCAGTTGCATACACAGCTCGAGCAAGACATTCATCAGCATTTCTCTGACTATGTTCCTCCATTGAGTCCAAAGAACCACGAGCTGTTGCTATCAATAATGTGTCTGATTCATCATTTTCACCTCGAAAAGAAATAGAAGAATGTTTGTCAGAGGTTGCTTGCTGTGAGCACTGAGGGAACTTTATGCACTTGGCCAGATGATTCTGCATCATTGTTGTATTCTTCACATATGATTTGGCACAGTATTGGCAAATTTACACAGCTTTTCCTTCTACATTAGCTGCAGTGAAATGTGGCTCACCACCTGGATTCGGTCTTACTCAGCAACATTTGAATGTATGTTTTTTTTTACATTGGATAAAAGTAGAGACTCAGAGCCACAAAATGGTATATCATACACTGCATTTGAGGAAACAATGAGGAAGTAATTCTGCTTTGAAAGTTGATGAAAGCTGACTTCACAACTACAGTCAAGCACCCAAGCTAACTGGCTAACGTTGGCTAGCTAAACTCAACAAAACAATAAATGTCCTCTCACTGTCAATTGCATTCATTTTCAGCAAACTAAACATGTGTAACAAGATTCAACAACTGAGACATAAACTGAACAAGTTCCACAGACATGTGACTAACATAAATGGAATAATGTGTCCCTAATCAAAGGTGGTGTCAAAATCCAAAATAGTCAGTATCTGGTGTGGCCACCAGCTGCATTAAGTACCGCAGTGCATCTCCTCCTCATGGACTGCACCACTGTTGCCAGTTATTGCTGTGAGATGTTACCCCACTCTTCCACCAAGGCACCTGCAAGTTCCCGGACATTTCTGGGGGGAATGGCCCTAGCCCTCACCCTCCGATCCAACAGGTCCCAGATGTGCTCAATGGGATTGAGATCTCGGCTCTTCGCTGGCCATGGCAGAACACTGACATTCCTGTCTTGCAGGAAATCACACGCAGAACAAGCAGTATGACTGGTGGCATTGTCATGCTGGAGGGTCATGTCAGGATGATCCTGCAGGAAGGGTACCATATGAGGAGCAGGATGTCTTCCCTGTAACGCACAGCATTGAGATTGCCTGCAATGACAACAAGCTCTTTCCGATGATGCTGTGACACTCCATCCCAGACCATGATGGACCCTCCATCTCTAAATCGTCCCCACTCCAGAGTACAGGCCTCAGTGTAACGCTCATTCCTTTGACAATAAACGCAAATCCAACCATCACCCCTGGTGAGACAAAACTGCGACTCGTCAGTGAAGAGCACTTTTTGCCAGTACTGTCTGGTCCAGCGACGGTGGGTTTGTGCCCATAGGCGACATTGTTGCCATTAATGTCTGGTGAGGACCTGCCTTACAACAGGCCTACAAGCCCTTAGTCCAGCCTCTCTCAGCCTGTTGTGGACAGTCTGAGCACTGATGGAGGGATTGTGCATTCCTGGTGTAACTCGGGCAGTTGTTGTTGCCATCCTGTACCTGTACCGCAGGTGTGATGTTCAGATGTACCGATCCTGCGCAGATGTTGTTACACATGGTCTGCCACTGCGAGGACGATCAGCTGTCCATCCGGTCTCCCTGTAGCTCTGTCTTAGGCGTCTAACAGTACGGACATTGCAGAACGGACATTATTGCCCTGGCCACGTCTGCAGTCCTCATGCCTCCTTGCAGCATTCCCAAGGCACGTTCACGCAGATGAGCAGGGACCGTGGGCATCATTCTTTTGGTGTTTTTCAGAGTCAGTAGAAAGGCTTCTTTAGTGTCCTAAGTTTTCATAACTGTGACCTAAGTTGCATACCGTCTGTAAGCTCCAAGTGTATTAACGACCGCTCCACAGGTGCATGTTCATGAGTTGTTTATGGTTCATTGACCAATTATGGGAAACAGTGTTTAATCCTTTTACAATGAAGATCTGTGAAGTTATATGGATTTTTACGAATTATCTTTGAAAGACAGGGTCCTGAAAAGGGAACGTTTATTTTTTTGCTGAGTTTACGTCCAGACACATAATGAGAGAACACTCAACTCTGACCATTTTACTCACCCTAGCAGAGCTGGTTAGGCTTTTTTCAAGTTACTTCATGAATCTGCAGGTAGCTAAACAACCAGGTTCTATAGCTATAACTAGTCAAGCAAATGTGTCTGAGATACGAAGAATAAGATCATACACATAACGTTAGCTAGCGACCCAGCCAGTTAACATTAGCTAGCTAACAGTACACTTGAAATTAAATCACGTTCTGTCAAAATTAGAAACGTGTCATTTCTGAATATCTTACCAGTATTCATTATAGTTGAACGCATCTCCTATCTGATGCCATGCATGGTTGCCTTATTTTGTAATCCAGACTGGTGTTTTTGTCCTTCTCCTGAGCTATCCTACTTAATATTCCACTGATTTCAAAACTCAGTCCTCCAGAAAGTGGAGAGCATACACATAACGTGTTAGCGAGCCAGCCAGTTAACGTTAGTTAACTAACAGGTCCAGCTAATGTTATTATTACAACAGAACTAGCCTACTAGTACGTCTAGCTAACATTAGTGAACTTGAATGATATACATATGAAATTACACTTATACACTTACTTTACTTGATTTTTCTTTAAATGGACTCTTTCAAATCATTTACAGGCTTCGGTGGGCACATAACGCTGAAGTCGAATCCTTCACTTCCTTTGTTTGGCCCAATAGCACCGTTCGAAAATTAGGTGGATAGCTAAGACAAACCCTATCAGTTATACAGCATTTGACATGGAAGTCATAGAGAAACCTACACAGCCAATTGACTATATTGACTATAGATCAACACAGTGTGGTGACACACCTATGTGTGTGTGTGTGTGTGTGTGTATGTGTGTGTGTGTGTAGGTAACCCATGATAGAAGTCAGTATTCGGCGTCCCTCCATGTCTGAGGACATCAGGGGATGATGTGGAAAATGGCCACTAGGGGGCAACAGTGAGCGCTTTTAGGGCATTGTGGAGCATTTCCCTCTGGTTCCAAAGGTTGCATTTTCGAATGCAGCTGTAGACAGTTGTTTTATACTTATTCTAAACCTTAACCCTTACCTTGATCATTCTGACTTAATGCCTAAACTTAACCTTGGAACGATACAGAGAATGAACCAAACACATGAGACTGTGAGAGCTTTTTGGAAGACGTGCATGTCCGTGGGGCTGGCAGTGGTTTCCCTGGCTGAGATAGATGGTCAATAGGGAGGGAGGAGATTAACGTTACTGGGCAGACCACATGATGATGAGCCCTGCGGTTACTGACTGGTCAGACATGTAGGAGAGTGCTGCCTCTTATGGAACCAAGTCAAAAGTAATGCACTGTAAAGAGAATAGGTTGCCATTTAGCAAACACTTTTATCCAGAGCGACTTACAATCGTGGATGAATACATTTTACATATGAGCAGCTTCAGGAATCAATCCCACAATCCTGGTGTTACAAGCACCATCGCCTACCAACTGAGCAATAACGGACCAGACATCTACTGGATACACACACACACACACACATACACACACACACACACGCACACACACACACACACACACACACACACACACACACACACACACACACACACACACACACACACACACACACACACACACACATACACACACACACATATAGACACACACACACACACACAGTACACTACAGGTTTTGTGAACGTGAGAGATGGAGGAGGAGGGAGGTGGAGATGGAGGTGTAGGTGAAGCAGGAGGTGGTGGGAGGTGGAGGTGGAGGAGGAGGTGGAGGGAGGTGGAGGTGGAGGAGGAGGAGGTGGAAGTGGAGGAGGGAGGTGGAGGGAGGTGGAGGAGCAGGTGGAGCGAGGTGGAGGTGGAGGGAGGTGGAGATGGAGGAGGAGGTGGAGGGAGATGGAGGAGTAGGAGGTGGAGGTGGTGGAGGAGGTGGAGGTGGTGGAGGAGGTGGAGGAGGAGGAGGAGGTGGAGGGAGATGGATGTGTAGGTGGAGGGGGAGGAGGAAGAGGTGGAGGTGTAGGGAGGTGGAGATGGAGGAGGAGGTGGAGGGAGGTTGAGGAGGAGGTGGAGGGAGGTGGAGATGGAGGAGGAGGAGTAAGAGTTGGAGGTGGAAGAGGTGGAGGGATGTGGAGGTGGAGGAGGAGGTGGAGGGAGGTGGAGGTGGAGGTGGAGGTGGAGGAGGTGGAGGTGGTGGTGGAGGTGGTGGAAGAGGTGGAGTAGGAGGTGGAGGGAGGTGGAGGAGGAGGAGTAGGAGGTGGAGGTGAGGAGGAGGTGGAGGGACGTGGAGGAGGAGGAGGAGGAGGAGGGGGAGGAGGAGTTGGAGGAGGTGGAGGTGTAGGGAGGTGGAGACGGATGAGGAGGTGGAGGGTGGTGGAGGTGGAGGACGAGGTGGAGGGAGATGGAGGAGGAGGTGGAGGGAGGTTCTATAATTGTGTGGTATCATTTTATATGCAGTGTAATTTACAGCACGTTCTCTGTGTCTCAAGACAACAGGGTGGTAGATTCTGATTCTGTTGTGTTGAACCCTGCTGTGCAAAGACGGCTGATGTACTGGGTGTTAGTGAGAAGGGAGAAAGCTTTAACGTAAGTGTGGGCTGTATATTGATATTCCGTATGTCTGTCCGTGATTTATGCAGTATGTATGCATATGATTAGCCTCTAGCAGGAATACATATGTATGCCAGGGTTGAGGTCAATTAGAGTTGAAGTCAGTCAATCCACAAATTGATTTGATTTTCAAATCCAGAAATGGAAAAACCTTTTAGATAAATAGCTTCTACTTTTTAGTTTATCTCTCACAGTTGAATTGTTCCTATGATAAAAATGACAGACCTCTACATGCTTTGTGAGTAGGAAAACCTGCAAAATCGCCAGTGTATCAAATACTTGTTCTCCCCACTGTACATGCCCATCTGAAGTTTGCCAATGAACATCTGAATGATTCAGAGGACAACTGGGTGAAAGTGTTGTGGTCAGATGAGACCAAAATGGAGCTCTTTGGCATCAACTCAACTCGCCGTGTTTGGAGGAGGAGGAATGCTGCCTATGACCCTAAGAACACCATCCCCACCGTCAAACATGGAGGTGGAAACATTATTATTTGGGGGTGTTTTTCTGCTAAGGGGACATGACAACTTCACCGCATCAAAGGGACGATGGACGGGGCCATGTCCCGTCAAATCTTGGGTGAGAACCTCCTTCCCTCAGCCAGGGCATTGAAAATGGGTCGTGGATGGGTATTCCAGCATGACAATAACCCAAAACACACGGCCAAGGCAACAAAGAAGTGGCTCAAGAAGAAGCACATTAAGGTCCTGGAGTGGCCTAGCCAGCCTCCAGACCTTAATCCCATAGAAAATATGTGGAGGGTGCTGAAGGTTCGAGTTGCCAAACGTCAGCCTCGAAACCTTAATGACTTGAAGAAGATCTGCAAAGAGGAGTGGGACAAAATCCCTCCTGAGTTGTGTGCAAACCTGGTGGTCAACTACAAGAAACGTCTGACCTCTGTGATTGCCAACAAGGGTTTTGCCCCCAAGTACTAAGTCATGTTTGGCAGAGGGGTCAAATACTTATTTCCCTCATTAAAATGCAAATCAATTTATAACATTTTTGACATGCGTTTTTCTGGATTATTTTGTTGTTGTTCTGTCTCTCACTGTTCAAATAAACCTACCATTAAATTTAAAGACTGATCAATTCTTTGTCAGTGGGCAAACATACAAAATCAGCAGGGGATCAAATACTTTTTTCTCCCACTGTAATTGACCCCAAAACTGGTGTATGCATATACTCTAGGGGGTGCTGTTGAAGCCATGTTAAGGATGGGTGGAATGGGATCATGGGTGTGAGTGTGTTGTTTAGGATGGGCTGTTGAAGCTGTGTGACAGATGGTAGGGATGAGACAGATGAGATTGATTAGATGGATGAGGGGGATGAGAGGGATAAGAGGGATAAGACGGATGAAATGGATGAGATTGATTAGAGGGACGAGAGGGAGGAGACGGATGAGATGGATGAAATTGATTAGAGGGATGAGAGGGATTAGAGGGATGGGAGGGAGGAGATGGATTAGATGGATTAGAGGGATGGGAGGGAGGAGATGGATGAGATGGATTAGAGGGATGGGAGGGAGGAGATGGATGAGATGGATGAGATTGATTAGAGGGATGAGAGGGATTAGAGGGATGGGAGGGAGGAGATGGATGAGCTTGATTAGATGGATGGGAGGGAGGAGATGGATGAGATTGATTAGAGGGATGGGAGGGAGGAGATGGATGAGATGGATTAGATGGATGGGAGGGAGGAGATGGATGAGATGGATTAGAGGGATGGGAGGGAGGAGATGGATGAGATGGATTAGAGGGATGGGAGGGAGGAGATGGATGAGATTGATTAGATGGATGGGAGGGAGGAGATGGATGAGATGGATTAGATGGATGGGAGGGAGGAGATGGATGAGATGGATTAGAGGGATGGGAGGGAGGAGATGGATGAGATGGATTAGAGGGATGGGAGGGAGGAGATGGATGAGATGGATTAGAGGGATGAGATGGATTAGATGGATGAGATGGATTAGAGGGATGAGATGGATTAGATGGATGGGAGGGAGGAGATGGATTCGATGGAAGAGATTGATTAGAAGGATGGGAGGGAGGAGATGGATGAGATGGATTAGATGGATGGGAGGGAGGAGATGGATGAGATTGATTAGAGGGATGAGATGAATGGAAGGGGGGTGTTATTCCCTCTCTCCCAGTCTGCTAGATGCTCTAGTTGCTTTGGAAACCGTGTACATGGAAACCTAATGTTCAAGTCTCCCTGACTGTGTACCAAATGGCACCCTATTCCCAATAAAAGTGCACTATAAAGGAATAGGGTGCCATTTGGGAGTGTTTGCCTCTTTGGCCCAGTGCTCGTTAGGCAGAGAGCAGTAATAGATGTCAACAATCTGGCCTCCTCTTATTGTGTCAACATTAATCACTGCTCCTCTGGATACTGCCTGGACGTTGCCACACACACACACACACACACACACACACACACACACACACACAAACACATACACACAGATACACACATAGACACACACACACACATGCGCACGCACACACACACACCGCTTAAGATTCAGTGCAGCCAGCCAGGTTCAGTAGGGGCAGCTCTATCAATCTACTCTCCTCTGCTCCTCCCTCGTTACACTCATCCTCCTCCTCTTTGCCCTGGCCTGGGCCCTTGTCCACTGACCGGTTAATCACTGACACTAATTACAACCCAAACGCCGCTCCATCAATGCAAATGAGAAACACACACACACACACACACACACACACACACACACACACACACACACACACACACACACACACACACACACACACACACACACACACACACACACACACACACACACACACACTCTTCAACCTGGGAGACCCTACTTTCACCCAGCGAAAGGCCCACCATATGCCCTGTGCACTGTGTGTGTGTGTTTCTGTGTGTATGTGTGTGTGTTTCTGTGTGTTTGCTGCCTTGGCTGGCTGCCTGCCACTTCCCAGAATGCCTTATAGATTAAAGGATGTGGGAGCAGCAGAGTGCATTGACTCATTTACTTGTGGACTTTGATGGGCAGTTTGAGCGATTACTACTTTTCTACGTAGTTATTGTAAAAGATAGTTATTGTAAAAGGTAGTTATTGTAAAAGATAGTTATTGTAAAAGGTAGTTATTGTGAAAAGGTAGTTATTGTAAAATATAGTTATTGTAAAGGTAGTTATTGTAAAAGGTAGTTATTGTAAAAGATAGTTATTGTAAAAGATAGTTATTGTAAAATATAGTTATTGAAAAATATAGTTATTGTAAAATATGTGTTTGTATTGATGTAATGTAGTTTTACATCTTATTCAAGCACCTGGGACATATTCATTAGGACCTGCGGTATCAAAACATTTTGCAATAGAATTTGTGTGTTTCTTATTGGACGAGTTCATTTAGTCTCACCCTGTTTCAGTCAGTTTTCTTTTGTTTGGTGCCTAGGGAATATACACTATTTCTACCTGGTTGGTGCCTAGGGAATATACACTTTTTCTACCTGGTTGGTGCCTAGGGAATATACACTATTTCTACCTGGTTGGTGCCTAGGGAATATACACTATTTCTACCTGGTTGGTGCCTAGTGAATATACACTATTTCTACCCGGTTGGAGCCTATGGAATATACACTATTTCTACCTGGTTGGTGCCTAGGGAATATACACTATTTCTACCTGGTTGGTGCCTAGGGAATATACACTATTTCTACCTGGTTGGTGCCTAGTGAATAGACTCTATTTCTACCTGATTGTAGCCTAGTGAATATATCCTATTTCTACGTGGCCTGTCTTGGCCATTAAGAGAAGGTAGGGGAGAGCACATTGTAGCAAAACTCTTTCAACTGAAAATCTAAAACACACACACACACACACACACACACACACACACACACACACACACAAAGAGAGAAAGACAGTAGGTGAGAGAGATAGAGAGAGAATATTGTTCGGGGTGAAGCTCATTGCAGCAATGGGGACAGCTGTGTGTCATCTGAGGTATAAGTACCAAACCTCTGCTTCTCCACTCTGTGTACCGAACCTTCTCCGACGGGTTCTAGGTGGTTGTCTGATTGGTTCTAGATGGTTGTCTGATTGGTTCTAGATGGTTGTCTGATGGGTTCTAGATGGTTTTCTGGTGGGTGTTCTAGATGGCTGTCTGGTGGGTGTTCTAGATGGTTGTCTGATGTGTTCTAGACAGTAGTCTGGTGGGTGTTCTAGATGGTTGTTTGATGGGTTCTAGATGGTTGTCTGGTGGGTGTTTTAGATGTTTGTCTGGTGGGTGTTCTAAATGGTTGTCGGATGGGTGTTCTAGGTGGTTGTCTGGTGGGTGTTCTAGATGGCTGTCTGATGGGTTCTAGATGGTTGTCTGATGGGTTGTAGATGGTGGTCTGATGGGTTCTAGATGGTTGTCTGATGGGTTCTAGATGGTTGTCTGGTGGGTTCTAGATGGTTGTCTGATGGGTTATAGATGGTTGTCTGGTGGGTGTTCTAGATGGTTGTCTGATGGGTTCTAGATGGTTGTCTAATGCATTCTAGATTGTTGTCTGGTGGGTGTTCTAGATGGTTGTCTGATGTGTTCTAGATGGTTGTCTGGTGGGTTTTCTAGATTGTTGTCTGGTGGGTGTTCTAGATGGTTGTCTGATGTGTTCTAGATGGTTGTCTGGTGGGTTTTCTAGATGGTTGTCTGGTGGGTGTTCTAGATGGTTGTCTGGTGGGTATTCTAGAATGTTGTCTGGTGGGTTTTCTAGATGGTTGTCTGTTGTGTTCTAGATGGTTTTCTTGTGGTTGCTCTAGAGGGTTGTTTGTTGGGTGTTCTACATGGTTGTCTGCTGGGTTCTAGATCACTGGCTTCGTCCCCTTTGATTTAAAAAGGACCCGAGTTGCTCCCCTCCTCAAGCAATCAACACTTGACTCATCTGATGTCAAACGGCTTGTATCCATTCTTTCTTTGCTTTCCAAAACACTTGTGCGTGCCGTCTCCGATCAGCTTTCTTGTTATCTCTGACAGAACAATCTTCTTGACTCAACCGAGACTGCTCTCCTCTGTGACACGGAGGTACTCCACACTGCCAAAGTTGACTCTCTCTTCTCTGTTCTCATCCTCCTAGATCTATCTGCTGACTCCGATACTGTGAACCATCAGATCCTTCTCTCCACCCTCTCAGGGCTGGGTGTCTCAGGCTCTATCAGATGCTCCTCTCCACCCTCTCAGGGCTGGGTGTCCTCAGGCTCTATCAGGTCCTCCTCTCCACCCTCTCAGGGCTGGGTGTCCCGAGGCTCTATCAGGTCCTCCTCTCCACCCTCTCAGGGCTGGGTGTCTCAGGCTCTATCAGATCCTCCTCTCCACCCACTCAGGGCTGGGTGTCTCAGGCTCTATCAGATCCTCCTCTCCACCCTCTCAGGGCTGGGTGTCTCAGGCTCTATCAGATCCTTCTCTCCACCCTCTCAGGGCTGGGTGTCTCAGGCTCTGCACACTCTTGGAATGCATCCTACCTGGAAGTTCGCTCCTACTAGGTGACGTGGAGAGAACATGTGTCTGCACCACGTACTCTCACTACTGGTGTCCCCCAGGGCTCCATTCTAGGCTCTCTCCTCTTCTCTCTATACACCAAGACACTTGTCTCCATCATGTTCTCACGTGGTCTCTTCTATCATTGCTATGCGGATGACACTCTACTACTTTTCTCCTTCCCACATTCTGACACCCAGGTGGCGACACGCATCACTGCTTGTCTGGCAGATATCTCAGCTTGGATGTCGGCCCACCACCTCAAGCTCATCCTCGACAAGAACGAACTGTTCTTCCTCCCGGGGATAGCATGCCAGGTCAAAGACCTTTCCATCACGGTTGACAACTCCACAGTGTCGCACTCCCAGGGTGCAAAGAAGCTTGTCGTGACCCTGGACAACACCCTGTCATTCTCTGCAAACATCAAAGCACTGATTCGCTCCTGCAGGTTCATGCTCTACAACATCTGTAGAGTAAACCCTACCTCACACAGGAAGTGGCACAGGTCCTAATCTAGGCACTCGTCATCTCCCGCCTGGACTACTGCAACTCACTGTTGTTCCCCGCTTGTTCCATCAAACCCGCAGCACCCCGCCTGGTTTTCAACCTTCCCAAGTTCCCTCATGTCACCCCGCTCGTCCACACACTCCACTGGCTTCCAGTCGAAGCTTGCATCCATTACAAGACCATGGTGGTTACCTACAGAACAGCAAGATGAGCTACCCCTACCTTCAGGCTATTCTCAAACCCTACACCCCAACCCTAGCACTCTGTTCTGCCATAGGTCTCTTGGACCTCCCACCCCTACGGGAGGGCAGCTCCCCTTCAGCCCAGTCCAACCTCCAATAAAGTTCCAGACACTTGTAGAATCTGTGCATTTCTGTACTTTTGTACTTTTCTTTGGTGATATTTTGACTTTTGTTAGTAAATATACAGAAACAACCTATCAGCTCATCATTGTGTCTATTTGCCCTAGCATTGGCTGGTAGTCCAAATATCCCTGTATAGTATAGGCACCAGTAATCAACCAATTACTCCTGTTTCATAGACTTCTTTATGGTTTCATGGCCTACACATTAAACATACCATTCTGGAGGCAGCAGAGAGTGGCTGCGTGTGTGTGTGTGTGTGTGTGTGTGTGTGTGTGTGTGTGTGTGTGTGTGTGTGTGTGTGTGTGTGTGTGTGTGTGTGTGTGTGTGTGTGTGTACGTGTGCGTGTGTGTCAGGTTGTGTGTAGAGTCATTGAATGTTGCTGTGCTTTAGGGATGGTCGTGAAAGGCTTACGGCTCTAGCGTTAAATACGGTGCAGACACACAACCCATATTACCTCTTTACCTTCAGTATTACCTCATCAAGTAAAGTCAGTGACCTTGAATGTATGGAATGATCTAGAACAGGGCAGCCCAACTCTCTTCCTGGAGATCTACTCTCCTGTAGGTTTTCAGTCCACTGAAAACATACAGGACAGTAGATCTCCAGGAAGAGGGTTTGACTGAAAACCAACAGGATAGTAGATCTCCTGGAAGAGGGTTGGACTGATAACCTACAGAACAGTAGATCTCCAGGAAGAGGGTTGGACTGAAAACCAACAGGATAGTAGATCTCCAGGAAGAGGGTTGGACTGGTAACCTACAGGACAGTAGATCTCCAGGAAGAGGGTTGGACTGATAACCTACAGGACAGTAGATCTCCAGGAAGTGGGTTGGGCTGATAACCTATAGGACAGTAGATCTCCAGGAAGAGGGTTGGACTGATAACCTATAGGACAGTAGATCTCCAGGAAGAGGGTTGGGCTGAAAACCAACAGGACAGTAGATCTCCAGGAAGAGGGTTGGACGGAAAACATACAGGACAGTAGATCTCCAGGAAGAGGGTTGGGCTGATAACCTATAGGACAGTAGATCTCCAGGAAGAGGGTTGGACTGAAAACCAACAGGACAGTAGATCTCCAGGAAGAGGGTTGGACTGATAACCTACAGGACAGTAGATCTCCAGGAAGAGGGTTGGACTGATAACCTACAGGACAGTAGATCTCCAGGAAGAGGGTTGGACTGATAACCTATAGGACAGTAGATCTCCAGGAAGAGGGTTGGACTGATAACCTACAGGACAGTAGATCTCCAGGAAGAGGGTTGGACTGAAAACATACAGGACAGTAGATCTCCCGGAAGAGGGTTGGGCTGCCCTGATCTAAAACATTCACCCACACTCAGACACTCCACCCTGCCTTACAACAACATACAACGTTGTAATCAGTAGTGGTCTCTCTACTGGCTGTCTCCAGAAAACGTTGCTGTATATCTCACACACAGTGGGCCATATGTTTGTGCTAGAGATATTTATATGGACATGATCTCTGGGTGTGTCTGTTTGAGTTGGAGTTTTTTCTTGATTGTTATCCCTCTATCTGTTTCTCAAGATGTTTCCATGCTAGCCTCTTTCCAGCAGAGAGATGTCGGTAGGGTATGATGTGTGCGATTTCAGGTTTGTGTGTGAATGTGATCGTGTATAAATTGGGCAAACAGACAGGTGAGAATGTAAGAGGTCCGTTTACCCTCTGCTGCCGGCCAGGAAGCTGGAGGTCAACTGAGCATTTTGATTGGATGAAAAGTCCCGGGAGCTAATCAAAATGCCCCGTTAGAGACCATCTGTGCGTTAGTTAAGGTGTGCTTCTGTTGTTGTTATTGTTTGTCTGTCTCTCCCTCTGTGTGGAAAAATCATTCAGAAGTGTGGCCAATCTTCTGTTGAGTGTGTGTGTATGTGTGTGTGTGCGTGTATGTGTGTCTGTGTGTGTGTCAGAGCTTTACAGTGCCTTGCAAAAGTATTCATCCCCCTTGCCGTTTTTCTTATTTTGTTGCATTGCAACCTGTAATTTAAATTACATTTTATTTGGATTTCATGTAATGGACATAACACAAAATAGTCCAAATTGGTGAAGAGAAATGAGAAAAACAACTTGTTAAAAAATATATTTAAAAAAACCTGACAAGTGGTGTATTCACTACCCTTCACTATGAAGACCCTAAACAAGACCTGGTGCAGCCAAATACCTTCAGGAGTCACATAATTAGTTAAATAAAGTCCACCTGTCTGCAATCTAAGTGTCACATGATCTGTCACATGATCTCAGTATATATACACCTGTTTTGAAAGGCCCCAGAGTCTGCAACACCGATAAGCAAGGGGTACCACCAAGTGCGTGTGTGCATGCGTGTGTGTGTGTGTGTGTGTGCGTGCGCGCGCGCGCATGTGAGTGTGTATATTTATCCTAGTCATATGACCGACCCTGATTTTTCCATGTTCCCAACCTTTAATTAAAACCTCAATCACTCCACTGCCTGACTGCTCGACTGACAGATGTCTCTGTGTGTGTGTGTGTGTGTGTGTGTCTCTTTGTGTGTGTGTGTGTGTGTGTTTTTGTGTTTGTGTGTGTGTGTGTGTGTGTGTTTGTGAGCAGCAGAAGGTAATCATGCTTCCTTCACTGTGTGATTTTATGACTGGAACGGACAGAGAATAGCCTACGTATGAATTCTTTACTTCATTTTCAAGCTTCGCCGAGCTGTGTGTGTTAGTGTGTGTGTGTGTGTTAGTGTGTGTGTGTGTGTTAGTGTGTGTGTGTTAGTGTGTGTGTGTGTGTGTGTTAGTGTGTGTGTGTGTGTGTGTGTGTTAGTGTGTGTGTGTGTTAGTGTGTGTGTGTGTTAGTGTGTGTGTGTGTTAGTGTGTGTGTGTGTGTGTTAGTGTGTGTGTGTGTGTGTGTTAGTGTGTGTGTGTTAGTGTGTGTGTGTGTGTTAGTGTGTGTTTGTTAGTGTGTGTGTGTGTGTTAGTGTGTGTGTGTTAGTGTGTGTGTGTGTGTGTGTTAGTGTGTGTGTGTGTTAGTGTGTGTGTGTGTTAGTGTGTGTGTGGCAGTGTGTGTGTGTGTGTGTGTGTGTGTGTGTGTGTGTTAGTGTGTGTGTTAGTGTGTGTGTGTGTGTTAGTGTGTATGTGTTAGTGTGTGTGTGTGTGTGTTAGTGTGTATGTGTTAGTGTGTGTGTGTTAGTGTGTGTGTGTTAGTGTGTGTGTGTTAGTGTGTGTGTGTGTTAGTGTGTGTGTGTGTGTTAGTGTACTCTGTTAAGTTTTAACTCCTTAGGATTTCTAATATCCACAACATGAGATGTTACTAGCAAGTACTGTGAATAGTCTCTCTCTCTCTCTCTCTCTCTCTCTCTCTCTCTCTCTCTCTCTCTCTCTCTCTCCCTCTCTCTCTCTCTCTCTCTCTCCCCTCTCTCTCTCTCTCTCTCTCTCTCTCTCTCTCTCTCTATCAGCCAGACACACCAATTAGCAGCATAAGACAACCTCTCTGTTGCGAAAACAGTACAGTTAAATTATCCACCCTAAATAGCATTGCGCCCCCCCCCCCCCCCCCCCCCCCTGCCAGGGAATGAATGGAACATGGACGTGTTGTTGTACAGCAGGACGATCGACTCCCTCTACCTGGCCATCTGCAGCCGGCCCAGCCCAGCACAGCAGGGAACAGGGAAACGAGGTCAGGCAGGCTTTTGAAGCAAGGGGAGACAAGGCACCATGCAGAGACTAGAATACTCACGTTGAAAGGCAATCAACAGAAATAGCACCGTCATAGTTAATGAAGACTGGGTTGCGATTGAAAGAATGAGGCATAAGGAATTCACATTGTGAAAATTAATTCGTCCCAAATTGCACCCTATTTCCTATGTAGTTAAGTGTGGAATGCACACTCCGTTGACTGGTGGGAGTGGAATGGTTTGGGCAGGTGTGGGGTCTCCTAGGCATATTCTGGACCAAGTTGGCTCAATCAGTGGCTCTAATATTTGTAACATTTTATTTCACTCTTATTTAACCAGGTAGACTAGTTGAGAACACCTTTATTTAACCAGGTAGACTAGTTGAGAACAACTTTATTTAACCAGGTAGGCTAGTTGAGAACACCTTTATTTAACCAGGTAGACTAGTAGAGAACACCTTTATTTAACCAGGTAGACTAGTTGAGAACACCTTTATTTAACCAGGTAGACTAGTTGAGAACACCTTTATTTAACCAGGTAGGCTAGTTGAGAACACCTTTATTTAACCAGGTAGGCCATTTGAGAACACCTTTATTTAACCAGGTAGGCTAGTTTAGAACACCTTTATTTAACCAGGTAGACTAGTTGAGAACACCTTTATTTAACCAGGTAGACTAGTAGAGAACACCTTTATTTAACCAGGTAGACTAGTTGAGAACACCTTTATTTAACCAGGTAGACTAGTTGAGAACACCTTTATTTAACCAGGTAGACTAGTAGAGAACACCTTTATTTAACCAGGTAGACTAGTAGAGAACACCTTTATTTAACCTGGTAGGCTAGTTGAGAACACCTTTATTTAACCAGGTAGGCTAGTTGAGAACACCTTTATTTAACCAGGTAGACTAGTTGAGAACACCTTTATTTAACCAGGTAGACTAGTTGAGAACACCTTTATTTAACCAGGTAGACTAGTAGAGATCACCTTTATTTAACCAGGTAGACTAGTTGAGAACACCTTTATTTAACCAGGTAGACTAGTAGAGAACACCTTTATTTAACCAGGTAGACTAGTTGAGAACACCTTTATTTAACCAGGTAGGCTAGTTGAGAACACCTTTATTTAACCAGGTAGACTAGTAGAGAACACCTTTATTTAACCAGGTAGACTAGTTGAGAACACCTTTATTTAACCAGGTAGACTAGTTGAGAACACCTTTATTTAACCAGGTAGACTAGTAGAGAACACATTTATTTAACCAGGTAGACTAGTTGAGAACACCTTTATTTAACCAGGTAGACTAGTTGAGAACACCTTTATTTAACCAGGTAGACTAGTGGAGAACACCTTTATTTAACCAGGTAGACTAGTTGAGAACACCTTTTATTTAACCAGGTAGACTAGTTGAGAACACCTTTATTTAACAGGTAGACTAGTAGAGAACACCTTTATTTAACCAGATAGGCTAGTTGAGAACACCTTTATTTATCCAGGTAGGCTAGTTGAGAACACCTTTATTTAACCAGGTAGACTAGTTGAGAACACCTTTATTTAACCAGGTAGGCCAGTTGAGAACACCTTTATTTAACCAGGTAGGCTAGTTGAGAACACCTTTATTTAACCAGGTAGACTACTTGAGAACACCTTTATTTAACCAGGTAGGCCAGTTGAGAACACCTTTATTTAACCAGGTAGACTAGTTGAGAACACCTTTATTTAACCAGGTAGACTATTTGAGAACACCTTTATTTAACCAGGTAGGCCAGTTGAGAACACCTTTATTTAACCAGGTAGACTAGTTGAGAACACCTTTATTTAACCAGGTAGACTAGTTGAGAACACCTTTATTTAACCAGGTAGACTAGTTGAGAACACCTTTATTTAACCAGGTAGACTAGTTGAGAACACCTTTATTTAACCAGGTAGACTAGTTGAGAACACCTTTATTTAACCAGGTAGACTAGTTGAGAACAAGTTCTCATTTACGACTGCGACCTGGCCAAGATAAAGCAAAGCAGTGTGACACATACAACAACACAGAGTTACACATGGAATTAACAAACATACAGTCAATAACGCAATAGAAAAAGTCTATATACAGTGTGTGCAAATGATGTAGGATAATGGAGGTAAGGCAATAAATAGGTCATGGTGGCGAATTAATTACAATATAGCAATTAAACACTGGAATGGTAGATGTGCAGAAGATGAATGTGCAAGTTGAGATACTGGGGTGCAAAGGAGCAAGATAAATTAATATATACAGTATGGGGATGAGGAAGATGGGCTATTTAATGATGAGCTATGCACAGGTGCAGTGATCTGTGAGCTGCTCTGACAGCTGGTGCTTAAAGCTAGTGAGGGAGATATGAATCTCCAGCTTCAGTGATTTTTGCAGTTTGTTCCAGTCATTGACAGCAGAGAACTAGAAGGAGAGGAGACCAAAGGAAGAATTTGCTTTGGGGATGACCAGTGAGATGTACCTGCTGGAGCGCGTGCTACGGGTGGGTGCTGCTATCGTGACCAGTGAGCTGAGATAAGGCGGGGCTTTACCTAGCAGAGACTTGTAGATGACATGGAGCCAGTAGGTTTGGCGACGAGTATGAAGCGAGGACCAGCAAAAAAGAGCATACAGATCGCAGTGGTGGGTATTATATGAGGCTTTGGTGACAAAACGGATGGTACTGTGATCCAATTTGTTGAGTAGAATGTTGGAGGCTATTTTGTAAATGACATCGTCGAAGTCGAGGATCGGTAGGATGGTCAGTTTTATGAGGGTATGTTTGGCAGCATGAGTAAAGGATGCTTTGTTGCGAAATAGGAAGCCGATTCTAGATTTACATTTGGATTGGAGATGCTTAATGTGAGTCTGGAAGGAGAGTTTACAGTCTAACCAGACACCTAGGTATTTGTAGTTGTCCAATTATTCTAAGTCAGAGCCGTCCAGAGTAGTGATGCTTGACGGGTGGGCAGGTGAGGGCAGTGATCGGTTGAAGAGTATGCATTTAGTTTTACTTGCATTTAAGAGCAGTTGGAGGCCACGGAAGGAGAGTTGTATGGAATTGAAGTTCAGATCAATTAAAGGATAAATTAATGCCCACAAACACTTGGACCGTACAGTACTAAGTTCTCGGAGAGGAAGAAAACATGGAGATTGGGAAAATGTGCAGTTGGAAAGAACAGGGGGAATAACACACAACGTGGAGGAGAGAGAAAGGGAAGAGGAGGGAGAAAGGGAAGAAGAGAGAGAAAGAGAAGAGGAGAGAGAAAGGGAAGAAGTGAGAGAAAGAGAAGAAGAGAGAGAAAGATAGGAGAGAGAAAGGGAAGAAGAGAGAGAAATGGAAGAAGAGAGAGAAAGATAGGAGAGAGAAAGATAGGAGAGAGAGAAAGATAGGAGAGAGAAAGATAGGAGAGAGAGAAAGATAGGAGAGAGAAAGGGAAGAGGAGGGAGAAAGGGAAGAAGAGAGAGAAAGATAGGAGAGAGAAAGGGAAGAGGAGGGAGAAAGGGAAGAAGAGAGAGAAAGATAGGAGAGAGAAAGGGAAGAAGAGAGAGAAAGGGAAGAAGAGAGAGAAAGGGAAGAGGAGAGAGAAAGGGAAGAGGAGGGAGAAAGGGAAGAAGAGAGAGAAAGGGAAGAGGAGAGAGAAAGATAGGAGAGAGAAAGGAAAGAAGAGAGAGAAAGGGAAGAGGAGGGAGAAAGATAGGAGAGAGAAAGGGAAGAAGAGAGAGAAAGGGAAGAAGAGAGAGAAAGGGAAGAGGAGAGAGAAAGGGAAGAGGAGGGAGAAAGGGAAGAAGAGAGAGAAAGGGAAGAGGAGAGAGAAAGATAGGAGAGAGAAAGGAAAGAAGAGAGAGAAAGGGAAGAGGAGGGAGAAAGGGAAGAGGAGGGAGAAAGGGAAGAAGAGAGATAAAGGGAAGAAGAGAGAGAAAGGGAAGAGGAGGGAGAAAGGGAAGAAGAGAGAGAAAGGGAAGAGGAGAGAGAAAGATAGGAGAGAGAAAGGAAAGAAGAGAGAGAAAGGGAAGAGGAGGGAGAAAGGGAAGAAGAGAGAGAAAGGGAAGAGGAGAGAGAAAGATAGGAGAAAGAGAAAGGGAAGAGGAGAGAGAAAGGGAAGAGGAGAGAGAGAAAGGGAAGAAGAGAGAGAAAGGGAAGAAGAGAGAGAAAGGGAAAAGGAGAGAGAGAAAGGGAAGAAGAGAAAGAAAGGGAAGAAGAGAAAGAAAATTAGGAAAGAGAAAGATAGGAGAGAGAAAGGAAAGAGGAGAGAGAAAGGGAAGAAGAGAGAGAAAGGAAAGAGGAGAGAGAAAGGGAAGAAGAGAGAGAAAGGGAAGAAGTGAGACAAAGGGAAGAGGAGAGAGAAAGGGAAGAAGAGAGAGAAAGGGAAGAGGAGAGAGAGAGAGAAGAGGAGAGAGAAGGGGAAGAAGAGAGAGAAAGGGAAGAAGAGAGAGAAAGATAGGAGAGAGAAAGGGAAGAAGAGAGAGAAAGGGAAGAAGAGAGAGAAAATTAGGACAGAGAAAGGGAAGAAGAGAGAGAAAGGGAAGAAGAGAGAGAAAATTAGGACAGAGAAAGGGAAGAAGAGAGAAAAAGAAAGGAGAGAGAAAGGGAAGAGGAGAGAGAAGGGGAAGAAGAGAGAGAAAGGGAAGAGGAGAGAGAAGGGGAAGAAGAGAGAGAAAGGGAAGAAGAGAGAGAAAGATAGGAGAGAGAAAGGGAAGAAGAGAGAGAAAATTAGGACAGAGAAGGGGAAGAAGAGAGAGAAAGGGAAGAAGAGAGAGAAAATTAGGACAGAGAAAGGTAAGAAGAGAGAGAGAGGGAGAAGGAAAAGCATAGGTTCATATAGAAGAGAGAAAGAGAGAGATGAGGTCAAGGAAATGCAGTGGTGGAAAAGTACCCAATTGTCATACTTGAGTAAAAGTAAAGATACCTCAATAGAAAATGACTCAAGTAAAAGTGAAAGGAATTACTTATTGAGTAAAAGTCTAAAAGCATTTGTTTTTAAGTATCAAAAGTAAACGTAATTGGTCAAATATCCTTAAGTGTCAAAAGTAAAAGTCTAAATGATTTAAAATTCCATATATTAAGCAAACCAGACGGCACCATGTTCTTGTTTTATTTATTTACAGAGGGCCAGGGGCACAGTCCAACTCTCAGACATCATTTACAAACAAAGCATGTGTGTTTAGTCCTCCGGATCAGAGGCAGTAGGGATGACCAGGGGTGTTCTCTTGATAAGTGTGTCAATTAAACAATGTTCCTGCCCTGCTAAACATTCAAAATTAGACAAGTACTTTTGGGTGAGAGAGAAAATGTATGGAGTAAAAAAGTACATTATTTTCTTTAGGAATGTAGTAACAATATAGTAATAATAAAGGAAAGTACAGATGCCCCTCAGAAAACTCCTTACGTAGTACTTTAAAGTATTTTCACTGAAGTACTTTTACAGCACTGAGGAAATGGGCAGGGAGAAAGAGAACGGCACAGCAAGACGGAGAGATGGAGAAACAGAGTGCCAGAAAAGTGACAGAGAAGGATGGAGAGATGTCCCCCCCTTCCTTGTTAGTGACTGTAGCTGTGCCTTTCTCTCCTTGGGTAGACATGTCAGCAGCAACGGAGACAAGCTGTTCTCCCAGCTGATAAATATTCTGGCACTCCGTGTCTGACAGCCCGGGCAGGCCACGCAGGGATAGGGATGGACAGACTGCATGGCCTGCGTGTATGTGTGTGAATGAGGGGGGAGATGGTGCTCGTGTGTGTGTGTGCATGTGTGTGTGTGTGTGTGTGTGTGTGTGTGTGTGTGTGTGTGTGTGTGTGTGTGTTTGATTGTGTGAGTGAGTGAGTGAGTTAGTGAGTGATAGCCCGGTCCTCTTATGGTGCAGGAGCCGTCCTAAGACAATCCTTACGGGTGGAGACCAGTCCAGTCTGTGTACCGTCACCTCTCCACTAGACCAGTCTGTCAAACTAGACCTTCACCCCTCGACAAGACCTTCACCCCTCCACTAGACCTTCACCCTTCCACTAGACCTTCACCTCTCCACTAGATTTTCACCCCTCCACTAGACCTTCACCCCTCCACTAGACCAGTCTGTGTATCTTCACCCTTCGACTAGATCTTCACCCCTCCACTAGACCAGTCTGTGAAACTAAATCTTTACCCCTCCACTAGACCTTCACCCCTCCACTAGACCAGTCTGTGAAACTAGCCATTCACCCCTCCACTAGACCAGTCTGTGAAACTAGACCTTCACCCCTCCACGAGACCAATCTGTTAAACTAGACCTTCACCCCTCCACTAGACCAGTCTGTGAAACTAGACCTTCACCCCTCCACTAGACCAGTCTGTGAAACTAGACCTTCACCCCTCCACTAGAGCAGTCTGTGAAACTAGACCTTCACCCCTCCACTAGACCAGTCTGTGAAACTAGACCTTCACCCCTCCACTAGACCAGTCTGTGAAACTAGACCTTCACCCCTCCACTAGAGCGGTCCAGTCTGTGAAACTAGACGTTCACCCCTCCACCAGAACAGTTTGTGAAACTAGACCTTCACCCCTCCACCAGAACAGTTTGTGAAACTAGACCTTCACCCCTCCACTAGAACAGTTTGTGAAACTAGACCTTCACCTCTCCACTAGACCAGTCCAGTCTGTGTACCTTCACCCCTCCACTAGACCAGTCTGTTAAACTAGACCTTCACCCCTCCACTAGACCAGTCTGTGAAACTAGACCTTCACCCCTCCACTAGACCAGTCCAGTCTGTGTACCTTCACCCCTCCACTAGACCAGTCTGTTAAACTAGACCTTCACCCCTCCACGAGACCAATCTGTTAAACTAGACCTTCACACCTCCACTAGACCAGTCTGTGAAACTAGACCTTCACCCCTCCACTAGACCAGTCTGTGAAACTAGACCTTCACCCCTCCACTAGACCAGTCTGTGAAACTAGACCTTCACCCCTCCACTAGAGCAGTCTGTGAAACTAGACCTTCACCCCTCCACTAGACCAGTCCAGTCTGTGTACCTTCACCCCTCCACTAGACCAGTCTGTTAAACTAGACCTTCACCCCTCCACTAGACCAGTCTGTGAAACTAGACCTTCACCTCTCCACTAGACCAGTCCAGTCTGTGTACCTTCACCCCTCCACTAGACCAGTCCAGTCTGTGTACCTTCACTCCTCCACTAGACCAGTCCAGTCTGTGTACCTTCACCCCTCCACTAGACCAGTCCAGTCTGTGTACCTTCACCCCTCCACTAGACCAGTCCAGTCTGTGTACCTTCACCCCTCCACAAGACCAGTCCAGTCTGTGTACCTTCACCCCTCCACTAGACCAGTCCAGTCTGTGTACCTTCACCCCTCCACTAGACCAGTCCAGTCTGTGTACCTTCACCCCTCCACTAGACCAGTCCAGTCTGTGTACCTTCACCCCTCCACTAGACCAGTCCAATCTGTGTACCTTCACCCCTCAACTAGACCAGTCAGTCTGTGTACCTTCACCCCTCCACTAGACCAGTCCAGTCTGTGTACCGTCACCCCTCCACTAGACCAGTCCAGTCTGTGTACCTTCACCCCTCCACTAGACCAGTCCAGTCTGTGTACCTTCACCCCTCCACTTGGGCTGTGATTTGAAACATGTTGGCTCACTATTTCAAAAGAAAAAGGACAATTTTTGCTTCAGTAGGTAGCGTTAACTAGCGCTAGTCGGCTGTACCTGCCCTAAAGCGTATCCTATAGCTGGTCCTCCATCTTCTTTTCAAATAGTGAACCAGCATGTTTTCAGAACTTTTTTTTCCCCGATCAAAACCCGTTTTCTCACGGCTCTCTCGTCTCTGCAGCAGACACACAGTGATCAATATGTTTGGAACATCAAATCGCAATAAAAATCAAAGTATTAAATCTCAATTCATATAGAATAGTGAGAATCACAATTACATGTCGTATCGTGAGAATCGTAATACATGTAGACTTGAGAGAATCGTGACAATCGCAAAACATATCGGGAGGAATAAGTATCGTGATAATACGTGATAATATACGTATATATATATATATATATATATATACAGAGAGAAAGATAGAGAGATGAGAAAGGAGAGAGAGAAGGAGAGAGAGAAAAGAGTCTGCATGCCTGCCTGCCAGCGAGCTGACATGCACACCCCCCTTCCTTTCCCTCCTTCCATCCATCCCCGTCTCCCTCAAAAGCAAGTGTCCACCAAATGAGAAGAGAGAGGATATTTATAGAAAGGTAAGATGAAGGAGGGAAGGTGCCTCTGCTTTGGTGGACATTACTATGTTTATTATTTCTCTGTCTGCTTTGTTCCTTCTTCCAACACATTCTGTTCCCCTAGTCCACTAATTTCTGGAGTCTGTTCCCCTAGTCCACTAATGTCTGGAGTCTGTTCTCCTAGTCCACTAATGTCTGGAGTCTGTTCCCCTAGTCCACTAATTTCTGGAGTCTGTTCCCCTAGTCCACTAATATCTGGAGTCTGTTCCCCTAGTCCACTAATTTCTGGGGTCTGTTCCCCAAGTCCACTAATATCTGGAGTCTGTTCCCCTAGTCCACTAATTTCTGGAGTCTGTTCCCCTAGTCCACTAATGTCTGGAGTCTGTTCCCCTAGTCCACTAATTTCTGGAGTCTGTTCCCCTAGTCCACTAATGTCTGGAGTCTGTTCCCCTAGTCCACTAATTTCTGGAGTCTGTTCCCCTAGTCCACTAATTTCTGGAGTCTGTTCCCCTAGTCCACTAATTTCTGGAGTCTGTTCCCCTAGTCCACTAATTTCTGGAGTCTGTTCCCCTAGTCCACACATTTCTGGAGTCTGTTCCCCTAGTCCACTAATGTCTGGAGTCTGTTCCCCTAGTCCACTAATTTCTGGAGTCTGTTCCCCTAGTCCACTAATTTCTGGAGTCTGTTCCCCTAGTCCACTAATTTCTGGAGTCTGTTCCCCTAGTCCACTAATTTCTGGAGTCTGTTCCCCTAGTCCACTAATATCTGGAGTCTGTTCCCCTAGTCCACTAATTTCTGGAGTGTGTTCCCCTAGTCTGTTCCCCTAGTCCACTAATTTCTGGAGTCTGTTCCCCTAGTCCACTAAT
The DNA here is from genome assembly GCF_045791955.1 of Oncorhynchus clarkii lewisi. Lineage (NCBI taxonomy): Eukaryota > Metazoa > Chordata > Actinopteri > Salmoniformes > Salmonidae > Oncorhynchus > Oncorhynchus clarkii. The sequence continues at coordinate 79,861,258 of NC_092166.1, read as the reverse complement.
ATCTGGAGTCTGTTCCCCTAGTCCACTAATATCTGGAGTCTGTTCCCCTAGTCCACTCATTTCTGGAGTGTGTTCCCCTAGTCCACTAATGTCTGGAGTATGTTCCCCTAGTCCACTAATGTCTGGGGTCTGTTCCCCTAGTCCACTAATGTCTGAGGTCTGTTCCCCTAGTCCACTAATTTCTGGGGTCTGTTCCCCTAGTCCACTAATGTCTGGAGTATGTTCCCCTAGTCCACTAATATCTGGAGTCTGTTCCACTAGTCCACTAATATCTGGAGTCTGTTCCCCTAGTCCACTAATATCTGGGGTCTGTTCACCTAGTCCACTAATTTCTGGAGTCTGTTCCCCTAGTCCACTAATTTCTGGAGTGTGTTCCCCTAGTCCACTAATGTCTGGAGTATGTTCCCCTAG
>NC_092166.1:79843347-79858347 GCF_045791955.1 Oncorhynchus clarkii lewisi | reverse complement strand
TGTGATGTGTTTGGGAGGTGTTTAGACTTGCAAAACATTGTGAGATTTTGGGCCTTAGGTTGTGTGTTTTGGAGATATTTAGACTCATATTTTTATGGGCCTCTTGTTCCCATTTTCTCCAAGAGATTATGTCTGTGTTTTATGATTATGTGTCTTCATGTTTTCATTTGCTTTCGAGATAAGTGAACTGGAGTGAAGAGTGGAACTGCTGGTTAAACCTGTGTGTGTGTGTGTGTGTGTGTGTGTGTGTGTGTGTGCTGGCGCAGTTCGTTTGTATGCGGGGTGAGAAGGCAGGTTAGACTGTTTTTCAAAACACTACCAATCTCTCAGGCTATCAATGAAAAATGTATAAGAGAGAGACGGACCTGAACGCATTTTGGAGAGACAACTGTATTCAGGAGAGAGCAGGAGAACATGAGAGAGATTTAGGAAGGGAGAGAGAGATTTAGGGAGTGAGAGCGCAAGAAAGAGAGAGGAGGGCGATATGATGTTCTCTCCATCTTGTTCGCTCTCTTCCTGGTAGTGGTCAGGTGTTGAGATAGGTGTTCGGAGGCAGGTACATAGTGGTCAGGTGTTGAGATAATGTCTGGTGGTAGGTACATAGTGGTCAGATATAGAGATAATGTCTGGTGGCAGACACATAGTGGTCAGGTGTTGAGATAATGTCTGGTGGCAGACACATAGTGGTCAGGTGTAGAGATAATGTCTGGTGGCAGGTACATAATGGTCAGATATAGAGATAATGTCTGGTGGCAGGTACATTGTTGTCAGGTGTTGAGATAATGTCTGGTGGCAGATACATAGTGGTCAGATATAGAGATAATGTCTGGTGGCAGGTAAAATAAGCAAAACTAATGACGTTAGATATCTTAGCTTGGTACGAAAGAACAAGAAACAAACAAACATTTGAAGTGAATTAAAGATATTTAGGCCTGCTTACATTTCACAGAAACACGCACACACACATCGGGTTCTGATAATGTTAGCTAAAATGCCAAAATGCTAACTTTCACACTGGTTATACACACGCCTGGGTGTGTGTGTATTTGTGTGTTCATGCATTTCTGTGTCTGTGTGTCCAAATTTAAGTGTAAGCTACCAGCCCACCATCGTTATCATTGTCTTCAAGTGTCCCACTCCCTTTAATATGGTAATGAGCATGTACAGTTCCTTTAATATGGTAATGAGCATGTACAGTCCCTTTAATATGTTAATGAGCATGTACAGTTCCTTTAATATGGTAATGAGCATGTACAGTCCCTTTAATATGGTAATGAGCATGTACAGTCCCTTTAATATGGTAATGCGCATGTACAGTTCCTGTAATATGGTAATGAGCATGTACAGTCCCTTTAATATGGTAATGAGCATGTACAGTTCCTTTAATATGGTAATGAGCATGTACAGTCCCTTTAATGTGGTAATGAGCATGTACAGTCCCTTTAATATGGTAATGAGCAGGTACAGTTCCTTTAATATGGTTATGAGCATGTACAGTCCCTTTAATATGGTAATGAGCATGTACAGTCCCTTTAATATGGTAATGAGCATGTACAGTCCCTTTGATATGGTAATGAGCATGTACAGTCCCTTTAATATGGTAATGAGCATGTACAGTCCCTTTAATATGGTAATGAGCATGTACAGTCCCTTTAATATGGTAATGAGCATGTACAGTCCCTTTAATAGGGTAATGTCCCTGTGCATTCCCTTTAATAGGGTAATGTCCCTGTGCATTCCCTTTAATAGGGTAATGTCCCTGTGCATTCCCTTTAATATGGTAATAGTCCAGTGCTTTGTGTTTGACTTTCTGTAACGTGTCTCTAGTACCCAACGCCTCTCTAAATACACTTTATACCGAACAACAGGCTTTACCTAAATGTTTACTGCCCTGACTTCAACTGTGTTTAGGTTAGAGTTCAGATGAAGGGACCATAAGGATGCGTGTTGGTGTCTTATTGTTTATCTTCTTAATGATCGGACCCTTTATTTATTCATTTTCTTCTTCAATTTTCACCTGAAATGACACATACCCAAATCTTACTGCCTGTAGCTCAGGAACCTGAAGCAAGGATGTGCATTTTCTTGAAAGGAAACACTTTGAAGTTGTGGAAATGTGAAATGACTGTAGGAGAATATAACACATTAGATCTGTCAAAATATAATAGAAAGGAAAAAAACATGTATTTTTTTTGTGTTTTTTTGTACCATCATCTTTGAAGTGCAACAGAAATACCATAATGTATTATTCCAGCCCAGGCACAATGTGGACTCATTCACTGTAATAGTTACTGTAAATTGGACAATGCAGTTTCTGCACATAGCAGATATGTGTATGTCCTGGGATTTTTTGTTGTCTGTTACTTACAACCTCATGCTAATCCTATTAGCCTACGTTAGCTCAACCGTCCCGCATGGAGGATGTCATTCATAGATACTCTGATAGAAACCATACCGGAAAATACAAAACAGTATGAGTTCATGTATAATTATTTTAGAAAGCATGTTTAGGACGATAATGCAGATATGACTACACACACACACACACACACACACACACACACACACACACACACACACACACACACACACTCATTGCTCTGTTCCCAGTTTGAGTTCCCAGCCATGACTGCCCAAATCATCGTTTAATTTAATTCAGAATGAAGTCAAGTGAACAATCCAACAGCCTCTCTCTCAGCAGCAGTATGTAGGCCAAAGCCAGGGGCTGTTATTTGACAATAAACCCAAGAGGAGCAGCATAGAGGGGGCTTTGATTTCAGTAATCCCCCTTTGCCTGGGTGACCCAGAGCTATCCCTCTCTTTCATGGTTCCCTCTCTCCATCTCTTTATCCTCTTTATTTCTCCCCCTCTCTCTACCTTTCAGTATACAGTATATTTCGTTCTCTCTCTCTCTATCTCTCTCTCTCCTTTCACCTCTCTCTCTCTACATCTCTCTCTCCTCCTGGGTTGTGTCTACTCACAGAAAAGTGTGGGATCCTCAAGAGTTTTTTTGGAAGGGTGATGATTCTATGTGGAACCATACTGACCCAAAGAACCCTTTGCACCCTTCAATGGCTGAGAGTGAGAGTGTCATTCCGGTTGATCTAATCTGTTGTGTTACACTAGTCCATGTTATTTACGACTATGACCAGTGATGGTGTCTCGTGAAAGACTCGTGTACAGTTTGGCCAGTTGAGAACGGTAGCAGTTCTCTCTTCTCTCCTCAGGGACCCCCTGCTGTTCCAGAGCTAGCACACCTGATTCAACTTGGAAATAAAACACAATGGAATTTTAACAATATAACGCAGCTATTAAACCAGAATATAAGTGCTGTATCATTCTACACACACCTGATTCAACTTGGGAATAAAACACGATACTAAAACCTATGGAATGTAACAATATAATATGGCTATTAAACCAGAATAAAAAAATGTGTATGGTTCTAGAAACAACCATTGAGATTGACAAAGGTTCTTACCAGTCTCCATAAACAACCATAAAAAGGGTTTCCATACAGCATCAATAAGGGTTGTAACCATAGCATAACCCTTTTATTGTGCTATATACAACCTTTTGTTCAAAGTTTTTTTTTATAGAAGGGTTCTTTATTGAACCTTAGGAAATGGTTCTTTATTGAACCTTAGGAAAGGGTTCTTTATAGAACCTTAGGAAATGGTTCTTTATAGCACATTAGGAAAGGGTTCTTTATAGAACCTTAGGAAAGGGTTCTTTATAGAACCTTAGGAAATGGTTCTTTATAGCACATTAGGAAAGGGTTCTTTATAGAACCTTAGGAAAGGGTTCTTTATAGAACCTTAGGAAAGGGTTCTTTATAGCACATTAGGAAAGGGTTCTTTATAGAACCTTAGGAAAGGGTTCTTTATAGAACCTTAGGAAATGGTTCTTTATAGCACATTAGGAAAGGGTTCTTTATAGAACCTTAGGAAAGGGTTCTTTATAGAACCTTAGGAAAGGGTTCTTTATAGAACCTTATGAAAGGGTTCTTTATAGAACCTTAGGAAAGGGTTCTTTGCAGAACATTATATGTGTGTGTAACCTTTATTTAACTAGTCAAGTGAGAAATTCTTATTTACAATGACAAATTCTTATTTACAAATTCTTATTTACAATGACGGCATATCCTGGCCAAACCTGGGCCAATTCTGCGCCGCCCTGTGGGACTCCCACAGAGGGAGGGGGGAGGGAGGGAGGGAGGGAGGGAGGGAGGAGATGAATGAAAGTAGGGAGTGAGGGAGGGAGTGAGGGAGGGAGGGAGGGAGGGAGGGAGGGAGGGAGGGAGGGAGGGAGGGAGGGAGGGAGGGAGGGAGGGAGGGAGGGAGGGAGGGAGGGAGGGAGGGAGGGAGGGAGGGAGGGGATTAATGAAAGGAGGGAGGGAGGGAGGGAGGGAGGGAGGGAGGGAGGGAGGGATGTCAAAGAGACTAAGAGTGAACCTCAGAGGTGCCTCCGGGCTTTTTAAAGTGTTATGGAGCCAGGGATGGGACAGCATACAATCTGCGGGGTTAACTGAGGACAACTCTATGTGTGTGTCTGTTTACTGCCTATAATGTTTTGTCTATGGTTGTAAACTACAGTTGAAGTCGGAAGTTTACATACACTTGGAGTCATTAAAACTCTTTTGTTAAACAAACAATAGTTTTGGCAAGTCGGTTAGGTTGAACGATGTTGGAATGAGATGTTACACAATAATAATAGCAGAGAGTGGTCTTTGTCACATTCATACAAGCAGGCAAACATGTGACCAGAGTGAGCTAGAAGAATATACTACAGCCTCAATTTAAAAAAACTAAAACATAATGAATTCACATTTTTGTGTGTTGCCATCCTTTTCCAGTTTCTGGAAGGCTCATTATTTCATGGTACCTTTTTGTTCTGGCCGACAGGCTGGGAGCCATTTCCTGTTGTACATTATGTCTGGATTTATTCACTGCAGAGGTGGAGATCTGTACTGTACTACACACTAGGCTTGTCACCATACCAACGTTTTACAGACGATATGATAGCAGGCGTAGTATCGCGATACTACGGTGGAACAAGATCAGTGGCCTGGCATCCTGTTCGCCCCGTCCCCCTGGACGCTTGTTCACAGCGATACTACGGTGGAACAAGATCAGTGACCTGGCATCCTGTTCGCCCCGTCCCCCTGGAAGCTTGTTCACGTTTTATACAAGTTCTCCAAAAACCGCTCACTGGAATTCACACTTCTACTCAATACAACACACTGAAATCTAACGTCACACTGATAGAATACTGCGTAGAATGGCTGATTGCTCATATTTGCAAAGGCCTAGCTGTGATTTGGCTGGAGGAATGGGAGGAAGGGATAAACAGTACATTAGTGGAGGCTGCTGAAGGGAGGACGGCTCATAATAATGGCTGGAACGGCACAAATGGAATGGCATTCAAACACCTAGAAACCGTGTTTGATACCATTCCACTGACAACGCTCCTGACATTACCACGAGCCCGTCCTCCCCAATTAAAACTTGTTTTTCAACCACTCCACAAATTTCTTGTGAACAAACTATAGTTTTGGCAAGTTGGTTAGGACATCTACTTTGTGCATAACACAAGTCATTTTCCCAACAATTGTTTACAGACAGATTATTTAACTTTACATGCACTAAGTTGACTGTGCCTTTAAACAGCTTGGACAGTTGCAGAAAATAATGTCATGGCTTTAGAAGCTTCTGATTGGCTAATTGGAATCATTTGAGTCAATTGGAGGTGTACCTGTGGATGTATTTCAAGTTCTACCTTCAAACTCTGTGCCTCTTGACATTATGGGAAAATCTAAAGAAATCATCCAAGACCTCAGAAAAAAAATTGTAGACCTTCACAAGTCTGGTTCATCCTTGGGAGCAATTTCCAAACGCCTGAAGGTGCCACATTCATCTGTAAAACAGAAGTACGCAAGTATAAACACCATGGGATCACGCAGCCACTCAGGAAGGAGATGCGTTCTGTTTCCTAGAGATGAACGTACTTTGGTGCGAGGAGTACCAATCAATCCCAGAACAACAGCAAAGGACCTTGTGAAGATGCTGGAGGAAACAGGTACAAAATTATCTATATCCACATAAAACGAGTCCTATATCGATGTGAAAAGCCACTGCTCCATATCTGCCATAAAAAAGCCAGACTACGGTTTGCAACTGCACATGCAGACAGAGATCGTACTTTTTGGAGAAATGTCCTCGGGTCTGATGAAACAAAAATAGAACTGTTTTTCCATAATGACCATCATTATGTTTAGAGAAAAAAGGGAGAGGCTTTCAAGTTGAAGAACTCCATCCCAACCATGAAGAATGGGGGTGGCAGCATCATGCTGTAGGGGTGCTTTACTGAAAGAGGGACTGGTGCACTTCACAACATAGATGGCATCATGAGAAGGAAAATGATGTGGATATAAATGAAGCAACATCTCAAGACATCCGCCAGGAAGTCAAAGCTTGGTCGCAAATGGGTCTTCCAAATGAACAATGACCCCAAGCATACTTCCAAAGTTGTGGCAAAATGGCTTAAGGACAACAAAGTCATGGTATTGGAGTGGCCATCACAAAGCCCTGACCTCAATCCTATAGAAAATGTGTGGGCGGAACTGAAAAAGTGTGTGAGAGCAAGGAGGCCTACAAACCTAACTCAGTTTCACCAGCTTTGTCAGGAGGAATGGGCCAAAATTCACCCAACTTATTGTGGGAAGTTTGTAGAAGGCTACCTGAAACGTTTGACCCAAGTTAAACAACTTAAAGGTAATGCTACCAAATAATAATTGAGTGTATGTAAACTTCTGACCCATGTGATGAAAGAAATAAAAGCTGAAATAAATCATTCTCTCTTCTATTATTCTGACATTTCATATTTTTTTAAATAAAGTGTTGATCCTAACTGACCTAAAACAGGGGAGTTTTACTAAGATTAAATGTCAGGAACTGTGGAACACGTTAAATGTTTAAATGCATTTGGCAAAAGTGTATGTTAACTTCTGACTTCAACTCTACATGCGTACTGATCAAATCAAATCAAATCAAATCAAATCAAATGTATTTATATAGCCCTTCGTACATCAGCTGATATCTCACAGTGCTGTACAGAAACCCAGCCTAAAACCCCAAACAGCAAGCAATGCAGGTGTAGAAGCACGGGTGTAGAAGCACTGATCTGCATATCATTGTGTCAATCAGGGGAAAAACACTGCATAATGATCTGTGTGTCAGTCAGAGGGAAACACTGCATAATGATCTGTGTGTCAGTCAGGGGGAAAACACTGCATAATGATCTGTGTGTCAGTCAGGGGGAAAACACTGCATAATGATCTGTGTGTCAGTCAGGGGGAAAACACTGCATAATGATCTGTGTGTCAGTCAGGGGAAAAACACAGCATAATGATCTGTGTGTCAGTCAGGGGGAAACACTGCATAATGATCTGTGTGTCAGTCAGGGGGAAAACACTGCATAATGGTCTGTGTGTCAGTCAGGGGGAAAACACTGCATAATGATCTGTGTGTCAGTCAGGGGAAAACACTGCATAGTGATCTGTGTGTCAGTCATGGGGAAAACACTGCATAGTGATCTGTGTGTCAGTCAGGGGGAAAACACTGCATAATGATCTGTGTGTCAGTCAGGGGGAAAACACTGCATAATGATCTGTGTTTATCATATGAAACGGTACTACGGTATTCTAAAATGTTGGTATCATAAGTATCATGACGTTTTGGTACCGTGATATTAATGTGGTACCGGTATACCATGCAACATTACTACACACACACACACACACACACACACACACACACACACACACACACACACACACACACACACACACTTACACACACACACACACACAGAGCCTGTTTAATGTAGAACTACTCACAGAAGGGTAATACGTGATGTGTGTGTGTGTGTGTGTGTGTGTGTGTGTGTGTGTGTGTGAATGCATGAGTGTGTGCGTGAGTGTGTGTGCATGGTTGCGTGTAGTTTGAATCAATCAATCAATGAAATTGTATTTATAAAGCCCGTTTTACATGCATCAGCAGTTGACTTTAGTCCTTGGCTAAAACCCCTGGCTAAACTGTGAGGTTCAAAGAGAGGTGTGACAAAGTGAGGAAGAGACTGCTCTTATCAACCTCAGATCAAACACTAAGCTTTCAGAGAGAGATGGAGGGAGGAGGGAGGGAGGGAGGGTAAAAGGGGGAGGGAGAGAGGGAGAGAGAGTGGGGGTAGTGGGGAGGGAAAGGGGGAGGAGAGAGAGAGATGGGGAGAGAGATGAGAAGAAAGTGTTCAAGCAGGAGACGGCGAGAGAGAATGAGAGAGATTGTATGAAAAAGAGAGAGTGAAAGTGAGTGATAGACGGAGAGAGAAAATAAATGGTTTTGAATTGAGTCGCTGCAGTCTGTGCAAGGCCAGTGGATTGATGAAAGTCGGTGTGGGGTAAAGTCAACCTTATCTCTTCCAAGTTTTAGTTCTAAACATTTACTACACAGTACAATTGTACAGTCATCCTTATTATCTGTCTCTATACTGCCAATACACAGTCACTATTACTGTATCTACTGTGTTTCTACTGCGTTTCCTCAATGTGTCTACTGTGTGTCTGTGTTTCTACTGTGTGTCTGTGTTTCTACTCTGTTTCTACTGTGTTTCTTTGTTCCTTCTGTGTTTCTACTGTGTGTCTGTGTTTCTACTGTGTGTCTGTGTTTCTACTATGTTTCTCTGTTCCTACTGTGTGTCTGTGTTTCTCTGTTCCTTCTGTGTTTCTACTGTGTTTCTACTGCGTGTCTGTGTTTCTACTGTGTGTCTGTGTTTCTACTGTGTTTCTACTGTGTGTCTGTGTTTCTACTGTGTTTCTACTGTGTGTCTGTGTTTCTACTGTGTTTCTACTGTGTGTCTGTGTTTCTACTGTGTTTCTACTGTGTGTCTGTGTTTCTACTGTGTTTCTACTGTGTGTCTGTGTTTCTACTGTGTGTCTGAGTTCCTACTGTGTTTCTACTGTGTGTCTGTGTTTCTACTGTGTTTCTCTGTTCCTACTGTGTGTCTGTGTTCCTACTGTGTTTCTACTGTGTGTCTGTGTTTCTACTGTGTTTCTACTGTGTTTCTACTGTGTTTCTACTGTGTGTCTGTGTTTCTACTGTGTTTCTACTGTGTCTGTGTTTCTACTGCATGTCTGTGTTTCTACTGTGTGTCTGTGTTTCTACTGTGTTTCTACTGTGTTTCAGTGTTTCTACTGTGTGTCTGTTTCTACTGTGTTTCTACTGTGTGTCTGTGTTTCTACTGTGTTTCTACTGTGTGTCTGTGTTTCTACTGTGTTTCTACTGTGATTCTACTGTGTGTCTCTGTTTCTACTGTGTGTCTGTGTTTCTACTGTGTTTCTACTGTGTGTCTGTGTTTCTACTGTGTTTCTACTGTGTGTCTGTGTTTCTACTGTGTCTCTACCATCCTCTGCCCATTCACCAGTCCACATTTACATTGACCCCTTAACTCAGTGTGTGTGTGTGTGTGTGAACTCGGTGTGTGTGTGTACTCAGTGTGTTTGTGTACTCAGTGTGTGTGTGAACTCGGTGTGTGTGTACTCAGTGTGTTTGTGTACTCAGTGTGTGTGTGAACTCGGTGTGTGTGTGTGTCCATGTTTCCCTTCACATACAGACAGAGGTGATGATCATTAGCTGATAACGACACAGCTTAAAGATAAGGTCCGAACACACAACCTATCCCCGTGGGAATTAACAAACAAACTCTTCCTCTCTCTCTCTCTCTCGTTCTCGCCCTCTCCCCCTCTCTCTCTCAGGCATGTAGGAGACAATAAATGCTGAGTGTGAGAGAGAGGAGCGTTAGACACCAGTGGACATCATCTTTCCAGACCAAGGCCTTCTGGGATTGCTGCTGTCGGCGCATACAACAAGGTAGGACTCACCTTCATCTCCTTCACACACACACACACACACACACACACACACACACACACACACACACACACACACACACACACACACACACACACACACGCACACACACACACACACACACGCGCGCGCACACACCGTACACACACGCACAGAAGCACACGCCCATACACACACACATTACAACCTATTATGCATTACAACTATAAACAACTGATTGACAATCTTGCGGTTGAACACATTACTATCAATGTCTATCGACAAGGTGTTTTCAGGACACAACCCTGACACTGATTATGTCTTTGAAACTTGCAGATTTAATCTTACTGTTAAAAAGAGTACTAAAAGCCCTGTCTCTGTGTGGAAGCCTATGAAAAGTTTGCTATACTATTACAAATAATATCAGTGGATGTATGACGTGAACAACGGAGGCTGCTGAGGGCAGGACGGCTCATCATAATGTCTGGAACGGAGGAAATTTTGTTTGATGTATTTGATTCCGTTCTACTGATTCCGCTCCAGCCAATACCACGAGCCCTTCCTCCCCAATTAAGATGCCACCAACCTCCTGTGGAAGCGAATGGTTGTTTGAAATAGTTAGTGGAAGCGAATGGTTGTTTGTAGTAACTGATTAGATATAATCTGATTACAAAAAAAACAATCTAACTGTAAACCATTACATTAACACCTAAATTATTTTTATTTGATTACAAATACTTTTGAAAAATTTTATGATTACCTCCTGGATTACTTTTAAATTCAGAAAGGATTTTTGTTAAAAATACATTATGACACTTTTCTGTTTTCCCTGGTTAGTTGATGTGTTGACTCTTCCTGATTACTGTTCTTTCCATGAGAGACCAGAGGTTATTAATGTGTTTTGTGTGTGTGTGTGTGTGTGTGTGTGTGTGTGTGTGTGTGTGTGTGTGTGTGTGTGTGTGTGTGTGTGTGTGTGTGTGTGTGTGTGTGTGTGTGTGTGTGTGTGTGTGTGTGTGTGTCTGTGGAAGAGAGATTACTATGAGTGGAGATTGTGAGACATGGCTGTACCACTCAGGAGAGATCTCACAATGTTCAAGCCAGAGCCAGAGAAACCAGAAAACCAGGCCGGAGGCAACGGGGGTCCATGGGACTGTTTAGGCCTAGATATGAGTGTGTGCGTCCATGTGTGTGTGTCCATGTTTAGGCCTAGATATGAGTGTGTGTGTTCCATGTGTGTGTGTTCATGTTTAGGCCTAGATATGAGTGTGTGTGTCCATGTTTAGGCCTAGATATGAGTGTGTGTGTCCATGTTTAGGCCTAGATATGAGTGCGTGTGTCCATGTGTGTGTGTCCATGTGTGTGTGCTTGAAGGACTTGGATTTTAAAATCTGGCAGAAATATGCATGCTGAACCTTGGGGATCTTCTATTAAGCCAAGTGTTGCTTCCTGTGGGTAGAGGAAGCAGCAGAGAGGACCTCAGATCCAGGCCACAGGCACACTCAGGAAGACTGAGAAGGATGAACAGGAAGATATGGTAGGGTTTGCATAGGATACAGATACTTTATTGTGTTGAATGTATTTACACAAAATATAAATAATATATATATATATTGTTTGGTAGTGTACTTTGCTATGAATCAAACCTATGAAAATTTACTGTGCATAAATCTAATACAAGTCTCACGTCCACATTCTGGTCAGAATACTGGTCCTTTTCCATTACCTATTCCATTTTCCTCCCTCACAGAGCAGAGCATATAACCTAGCAACATAAGTATTCCGGAATGGCTGTGGAGCACAAAGATTCCAAGTCATGCTCAAGTGTCTGTCTCCGTGGGTTACCAAGTCACCATCATGTCCAAGGGGCATGAGGGTTAGTATCCCACTAAGGGCTATCCCAGCCCCAGCAGGGGGACACCCTCGTCTACTCCCACGCCCAGGGAGGAGGCACCTACACACACGTACTCTAATCCCAGTCCCAGCTTGAGGGCCAGAGGAAACACAAGAGCAAAGACTCCCAAGGGCAAGGATGTATAAGAAGTGAAAGGAGAGACAGAGAGGGATGGAGGGTGGCAGGGGGAGAGGGGTGCAGGGAGAGAAGGACATAGGGAGAGAGGGAGGGGAGAGAGTGAGAGAGGGAATATGGCAGTACATAGTATAACTACAGTAATACGACAGTACAGAGTATAACTACTGTAATACGACAGTACAGAGTATAACTACAGTAATACGACAGTACAGAGTATAACTACAGTAATACGACAGTACAGAGTATAACTACAGTATAACTACAGTAATAAGGCAGTACATAGAATAACTACAGTAATAAGGCAGTACAGAGTATAACTACAGTAATACGACAGTACAGAGTATAACTACAGTAATATGACAGTACAGAGTGTAACTACAGTATAACTACAGTAATACGACAGTACATAGTATAACTACAGTAATATGACAGTACAGAGTGTAACTACAGTATAACTACAGGAACACAGCAGTACAGAGTATAACTACAGTAATATGGCAGTATAGAGTATAACTACAGTAATACGACAGTACAGAGTATAACTACAGTAATACGACAGTACAGAGTATAACTACAGTATAACTACAGTAATACGGCAGTACAGAGTATAACTACAGTATAACTACAGTAATACGACAGTACATAGTATAACTACAGTAATACGACAGTAATACGACAGTACAGAGTATAACTACAGTAATACGACAGTACAGAGTATAACTACAGTAATACGACAGTACATAGTATAACTACAGTATAACTACATTAATACGACAGTACGGAGTATAACTACAGTAATACGACAGTACAGAGTATAACTACAGTAATACGACAGTACAGAGTATAACTACAGTAATACGACAGTACATAGTATAACTACAGTATAACTACATTAATACGACAGTACGGAGTATAACTACAGTAATACGACAGTACATAGTATAACTACAGTATAACTACATTAATACGACAGTACGGAGTATAACTACAGTAATACGACAGTACAGAGTATAACTACAGTAATACGACAGTACAGAGTATAACTACAGTAATACGACAGTACATAGTATAACTACAGTATAACTACATTAATACGACAGTACGGAGTATAACTACAGTAATACGACAGTACAGAGTATAACTACAGTACTACGGCAGTACATAGTATAACTACTGTACTACGACAGTACAGAGTATAACTACAGTAATACGACAGTACAGAGTATAACTACAGTAATACGGCAGTACAGAGTATAACTACAGTATAACTGCAGTAATAAGGCAGTACATTGTATAACTACAGTAATACGGCAGTACAGAGTATAACTACAGTATAACTACAGTAATACGGCAGTACAGAGTATAACTACAGTATAACTACAGTAATACGACAGTACATAGTATAACTACAGTAATACGACAGTAATACGACAGTACAGAGTATAACTACAGTAATACGACAGTACAGAGTATAACTACAGTAATACGACAGTACATAGTATAACTACAGTATAACTACATTAATACGACAGTACGGAGTATAACTACAGTAATACGACAGTACAGAGTATAACTACAGTACTACGGCAGTACATAGTATAACTACTGTACTACGACAGTACAGAGTATAACTACAGTAATACGACAGTACAGAGTATAACTACAGTAATACGGCAGTACAGAGTATAACTACAGTATAACTGCAGTAATAAGGCAGTACATTGTATAACTACAGTAATACGGCAGTACAGAGTATAACTACAGTATAACTACAGTAATACGGCAGTACAGAGTATAACTACAGTATAACTACAGTAATACGACAGTACATAGTATAACTACAGTAATACGACAGTAATACGACAGTACAGAGTATAACTACAGTAATACGACAGTACAGAGTATAACTACAGTAATACGACAGTACATAGTATAACTACAGTATAACTACATTAATACGACAGTACGGAGTATAACTACAGTAATACGACAGTACAGAGTATAACTACAGTAATACGACAGTACAGAGTATAACTACAGTAATACGACAGTACATAGTATAACTACAGTATAACTACATTAATACGACAGTACGGAGTATAACTACAGTAATACGACAGTACAGAGTATAACTACAGTACTACGGCAGTACATAGTATAACTACTGTACTACGTCAGTACAGAGTATAACTACAGTAATACGACAGTACGGAGTATAACTACAGTAATACGACAGTACAGAGTATAACTACAGTAATATGGCAGTACAGAGTATAACTACAGTAATACGACAGTACAGAGTGTAACTACAGTAATACGACAGTACAGAGTATAACTACAGTATAACTACAGTAATACGACAGTACAGAGTATAACTACAGTAATACGACAGTACAGAGTATAACTACAGTAATACAGCAGTACAGAGTATAACTACAGTAAAACTACAGTAATACGACAGTACAGAGTATAACTACAGTAATATGACAGTACAGAGTATAACTACAGTAATGCAACAGTACATAGTATAACTACAGTATAACTACAGTAATACGACAGTACAGAGTATAACTACAGTAATACAACAGTACAGAGTATAACTACAGTAATACGACAGTACAGAGTATAACTACAGTAATACAGCAGTACAGAGTATAACTACAGTAATACGAGAGTACATAGTATAACTACAGTAATACAGCAGTACAGAGTATAACTACAGTAATACGGCAGTACAGAGTATAACTACAGTATATATACAGTAATGCAACAGTACAGAGTATAACTACAGTAATACAGCAGTACAGAGTATAACTACAGTATAACTACAGTAATATGACAGTACATAGTATAACTACAGTAATATGGCAGTACAGAGTATAACTACAGTAATACGACAGTACAGAGTATAACTACAGTATAACTACAGTAATATGGCAGTACAGAGTATAACTACAGTAATACGACAGTACAGAGTATAACTACAGTAATACAGCAGTACAGAGTATAACTACAGTAACTTGACAGTACAGAGTTTAACTACAGTATAACTACAGTAATACAGCAGTA
>NC_092166.1:79825847-79838347 GCF_045791955.1 Oncorhynchus clarkii lewisi | reverse complement strand
AGGAAACTACTGCAGGATACACTTGGATTTGAAGTCTTCCTCTGTTGAAGTCACTAGAGATTCATCTCTTAGATCATTCATATATTTACTGCATTCTGAAATGTACAGTACCAGTCAAAAGTGTGGATGCTTACTAATTCAATTATACATATTTTTTTAAAACTATTTTCTACATTGCAGAATAATAGTGAAGACTTCAACACTATGAAACAACACATATGGAATCATGTGTAAGCAAATCAAAATATATTTTAATATTTGAGATTCTTCAAAGTAGCCACCCTTTGCCTTGATGACAGCTTTGCACACTCTTGGCATTTTCTCAACCTATAAGGGCACAAGGTGAGACCCCAATGCAGACACAGGATGAAGATGGTTGAGCTCTGATATTTATTATATCAAAAGAGCTAGGCAAAAGGGGGGTCGGGGACAGGCGAGAGTTCATAAACCAGGTCAGAGTCCGAACAGTACCAGGCGATAGGCAGGCTCGAGGTCAGGACAGGCAGGGGTTCAGTGAACAGGTCTGAGTCCAAACAGTAACAGGGGATAGGCAGGCTCGAGGTCAGGACAGTACCAGGGGATAGGCAGGCTTGAGGTCAGGACAGTACCAGGGGATAGACAGGCTCGAGGTCAGGACAGTACCAGGGGATAGGCAGGCTCGAGGTCAGGACAGGCAGGGGTTCAGTGAACAGGTCTGAGTCCAAACAGTAACAGGGGACAGGCAGGCTCGAGGTCAGGACAGTACAAGGGGATAGGCAGGCTCGAGGTCAGGACAGGCAGGGGATCAGTGATCAGGTCTGAGTCCAGACAGTACAAGGGGATAGGCAGGCTCGAGGTCAGGACAGTACCAGGGGACAGGCAGGCTCAAGGTCAGGACAGTACCAGGGGATAGGCAGGCTCGAGGTCAGGACAGTAACAGGGGATAGGCAGGCTCGAGGTCAGGACAGGCAGGGGATCAGTGATCAGGTCTGAGTCCAGACAGTACAAGGGGATAGGCAGGCTCGAGGTCAGGACAGTACCAGGGGATAGGCAGGCTCGAGGTCAGGACAGTACCAGGGGATAGGCAGGCTCGAGGTCAGGACAGTACCAGGGGATAGGCAGGCTCGAGGTCAGGACAGTAACAGGGGATAGACAGGCTCGAGGTCAGGACAGGCAGAGTGGTCAGGCAGGCGGATACAGAGTCATGACAGGCAAGGGGTAAAACCAGGAGGGCTAGGAAATATAGAGACTGGGAAAAATAGGACCTAGGAGAAATGCTTGTTGACTTTGCAAAACAAGACAAACTGGCACAGAGAGACAGGCAACACAGGGATATACATCAGGGACTATTGGGGAAAACAGGAGACACCTGGAGGTGGGTGGAGACAATCACAAAGACAGGTGAAACAAATCAAGATGTGACACAACCAGCTCCACCTTGAATGTTTTTCCAACAGTCTTGAAGGAGTTCCCACATATGCTGAGCACTTGTTGGCTGCTTTTCCTTCACTCTGCGGTCCAACTCATCCCAAACCATCTCAATTGGGTTGAGGTTGGGTGATTGTGGAAGCCAGGTCATCTGATGCAGTACTCCATCACTCTCCTTCTTGGTCAAATATCCCTTACACAGCCTAGATGTTTGTTAGCTCATTATCCTGTTGAAAAACAAATGATTGTCCCCACTAAGGTACAAAACAGATGGGATGGCGTATCACTGCAGAATGTGTTGTTAGCCATGCTGGTTAAGTGTGCCTTGAATTCGAAATAAATCACTGACAGTGGCACCAGCAAAGCACCCCCACACCATCACACCTCCTCCTCCATGCTTCACGGTGGGAACCACATGTGTCACGGCGGTTTGAACCACAAATCTCACATTTGGACTCATCAGACCAAAGGACAGATTTCCACCAGTCTATTGGTAATCGCTCATGTTTCTTTTCCCAAGCAATTCTCTTCTTCTTCTTGGTGTCCTTTAGTCGTGATTTCTTTGCAGCAATTCAACCATGAAGGCCTGATTCACGCAGTCTCCTCTGAACAGTTGATGTTGAGATGTGTGTTTTACTTGAACTCTGTGAAGCATTTATTTGGGCTGCAATTTCTGAGGCTGGTAACTCTAATGCACTTACACTCTGCAGCAGAGGTAACTCTGGGTTTTCCTTTCCTGTGGCGGTCCTTTTGAGAGCCAGTTTCATCGTAATGCTTGATGGTTTTCGCGACTGCACTTGAAGAAACTTTCAAAGTTCTTGAAATGTTCCACATTGACTGACCTTCATGCCATAAAGTAACGATGGACTGTCATTTCTCTTTGCTTATTTGAGCTGTTCTTACCATAATATGGACTTGGTATTTTACCAAATAGGGCTATCTTCTGTATGCCACCCCTACCATGTCACAACACAACCGATTGGCTCAAATTCCACAAATTAACTTTGAACTTTTAATTTTTAAGGCAGACCTGTTAATTGAAATGCATTCCAGGTGACTACCTCATGAAGCTGGTTGAGAGAATTCCAAGAGGTGTCATCAAGGCAAAGAATTGCTACTTAGAAGAATCTCAAATATAAAATATACTTTGATTTGATTTGTATGAACCCCTTTTCTGGTTACTACATTATTTCATAGTGTTGACTTCACCATTATTCTACATTGTAGATAATAGTACAAATAATTGAATGAGCAGGTATGTCCAAACTGCTGACCGGTACTGTATATAGTTTGATATAATGGAGGGGAGGTCCACATACACACACACACACACACACACACACACACACACACACTCACACACACACACACACACACACACACACACACAAAAACAGATACATGTCAACTATCAGGCATTTGTGACACACACACACCTAGCCACACACCTCCTCACTGTGGCTACTCACACACTGTCACCTTCATGCACACAGACAGGTGACAGAGTCAGCAGTACATCTGCCAAACCAACAGACTGGGTATGCAAGCGAGGGTGTGTGTGTGTTGAAAGTGATTGTCTAGGACTCAGTAACACTGGGAATCTGGCATGTCTCTCAGCCTCATGTCCTTAAACCAGGTACTGGGAATCTGGCATGTCTCTCAGCCTCATGTCCTTAAACCAGGTACTAGGAATCCGGCATGTCTCTCTGCCTCATGTCCTTAAACCAGGTACTGGGAATCCGGCATGTCTCTCTGCCTCATGTCCTTAAACCAGGTACTGGGAATCTGGCATGTCTCTCTGCCTCATGTCCTTAAACCAGGACTGGGAATCTCTTTCTCACACACACATACACACACACATATGCTAACATGCAAGTGTGTTTACGCATGTATGTGTGTGTGTGTGTGGGGGGGGTGTGCACATGTTTGTGTGTGTGTGTGTGTGTGTGTGTGTGGGGGGGGGGGGGGGGGGGGGGGTGCACATGTATGTGTGTGTGTGTGGGGGGTAGGGGGGTGTGCACATGCATGTGTGTGTGTGTGTTTGGGGCGGGGGGTAGGGGGGTGTGCACATGTATGTGTGTGTGTTTTGGAGGGGGGGGGGGTAGGGGGGTGTGCACATGTATGTGTGTGTGTGTGTGTGGGGGGGGGGAGTGCACATGTATGTGTGTGTGTGTGTGTGTGTGTGTGTGGGGGGGGGGGGGGGTGTGCACAGGTATGTGTGTGTGTGTGTGTGGGGGGGGGGGGGGGGGGGGGGGTGCACATGTATGTGTGTATGCTTGTCGACCAAATAATAAACGCAGCCTTCTCTTTTCTAAACAGCGCTAACCAGAACCTCATTAGCAAAACCCGAATCCACAACATTTGGTGCAATAACTTGTAAACATATTAAACATGTATTTAAACCTACAGGCCTTGAACGCACATTTTTAATTTGCTGTCCTCCCCAATCTGCTATTTACAACATTTCCTGTAAAAATGGCCCTGAAACAAATATTTCAATATTGAATAGATGGTTAGAGTGTGGAAAATGTGGTTGATCATTAAGCAATAATGTTGAATGACAATTTGTATTTGCGTTTGGTTGTGTGTCAGTGTGTAGTATTTGAGAGAAGAAAAATATTGTATTGAGAGATGTGTGATTTGTTCCTTCATATAATATGAATTCAACAGCAACCCGGACTCAAGGTGTGCGTCCAAATAGCACCTTGTTCCACATTGTTGCTGCATTTGACCAGAAACCACAGGGACTATATAGGGAATAGGGTCCATTTGACATAATAAACTGATTGATGAATGAGAGAAGGATGGTTGAGGGTGTGTCCTGAAAGGGGATTGTAGGAAGCGGGGAGGAGACGAGGAGGAGACGCGGAGGAGACTAGGAGGAGAAGAGGAGACGGGGAGGAGAAGTAGAGGAGACTTGGATGAGACGGGGAGGAGACGGGGAGGAAGTGGGGAGGTGACGGGGAGGAGAAGAGGAGAAGACAAGGAGGAGAAGGGGAGGAGACGGGGAGGAGACGAGGAGGAGACGGGGAGGAGACGAGGAGGAGACGAGGAGGAGACGGGGAAGAGAAGAGGAGGAGAAGAGGAGGAGACGAGGAGGAGAAGGGGAGGAGAAGAGGAGGAGAACGGGAGGTGACAGGGAAGAGACGGGGAGGAGAAGGGGAGGAGAAGAGGAGGAGAAGGGGATGAGACAGGGAGGAGACAGGGAGGAGAAGGGGAGGAGAAGGGGAAGAGACAGGGAGGAGAAGGGGAGGAAGTGGGGAGGAGACTGGGAGGAGAAGAGGAGGAGACGTGGATGAGACGGGGAGGAGACGGGGAGGAGACGTGGATGAGACAGGGAGGAGACGGGGAGGGGACGTGGAGGAAAAGGGGAGGAGACGGGGAGGAGACGGGAAGGAGATGTGGATGAGACGGGGAGGAGACTGGGATGAGACGGGGAGGAGACGGGGAGGAGACGTGGATGAGACGGGGAGGAGACGGGGAGGAGAAGGGGAGGAGACAGGGAAGAGACGGGGAGGAGACGAGGAGGAGACGAGGAGGAGAAGAGGAGGAACCATACATACACACACACAGCCCACTGACTAGCTTAGTCAGCCCACTCTCTCCAGTGGCACCAGGGGGACTCACAGTCGGACCTTGGCTGCAGATTGGTCTGTGTGGACACATATACACACATATACATACACATCACAGATGGGACGAATGGACAACCCCTTAACAAGCCACAATCTCCAAGTACAAACCTACATCTGTGTGTTTGTGTGTCTGCGTGTGCGTGTGCGTGTAGTATTTCAATTTAACATACATGTGAGTTCACCGGATGTTCTTGTCGTTGTATTAGTGGACACGAGGCTACATGACCCTGTTTTAATATTACAAAAAACATCCTCTGCTCCTTGTGCTACTAGGACCTGAACACACCATTAACAAGCTGTCAGGCTGCCCTGCACACACACACACACACACACACACACACACACACACACACACACACACACATACCGAGGTAGTGTCCTGATAGATGGTAATTAGCATAACAGCTGTTGGTCGTTGTAAGGTGTCTGCGTGTGGGTGTGTGTCTGTGTCTGTGCCATCAACAGACAACATCAGAATGTCCTGTTTCCTGCTTTTTTTACTGTCACATGACTACATTTCCATTGATTGGACAGCAACGCAGGCAATATTCTATGCATTTATATCTTTCTTCCTGTAGGCTTATTATGATTGACATAAATATAATCTTCTTGGTAAATACATTTTCCTCTAGTGAGAAAAGCGATGAGTAGAATCCATTATTAGGGACGTTATATAGATGTTTTAAAGGTTAGTCTATGAGTCCTAGTCTAGGTTTAATTAGGGAATTCAAATCATTATATAGATGTTTTAAAGGTTAGTCTATGAGTCCTGGTCTAGGTTTAATTAGGGAAGTCAAATCATTATATAGATGTTTTAAAGGTTAGTCTATGAGTCAAATCATTATATAGATGTTTTAAAGGTTAGTCTATGAGTCCTGGTCTAGGTTTAATTAGGGATGTCATATCATTATATAGATGTTTTAAAGGTTAGTCTATGAGTCCTGGTCTAGGTTTAATTAGGGAAGTCAAATCATTATATAGATGTTTTAAAGGTTAGTCTATGAGTCCTGGTCTAGGTTTAATTAGGGAAGTCAAATCATTATATAGATGTTTTAAAGGTTAGTCTATGAGTCCTGGTCTAGGTTTAATTAGGGATGTCATATCATTATATAGATGTTTTAAAGGTTAGTCTATGAGTCCTGGTCTAGGTTTAATTAGGGATGTCATATCATTATATAGATGTTTTAAAGGTTAGTCTATGAGTCCTGGTCTAGGTTTAATTAGGGACGTCAAATCATTATATAGATGTTTTAAAGGTTAGTCTATGAGTCCTGGTCTAGGTTTAATTAGGGAAGTCAAATCATTATATAGATGTTTTAAAGGTTAGTCTATGAGTCCTGGTCTAGGTTTAATTAGGGACGTCAAATCATTATATAGATGTTTTAAAGGTTAGTCTATGAGTCCTGGTCTAGGTTTAATGCATTATTAGGGATGTCAAATCATTCTATAGATGTTTTATATGTTAGTGATTGTTGCCTGGTCCATCGGTAATGACCCATGTCAATGAAGTCTGCGGTTTCGGTATCGGTTCGAATCCGGCATATTGCCCTTTGACGTAACTTCTATCTCTCCCCGTCCTGTTTGATATTTCTGGGCTGACACCGATCAATATGTCCAAACGAGCTAGTCAATGGAGGTCAGCTGCTGTACATAGACATATTGATATTCTTCCAAACAAGCTAAATCTGGTTCAATTAGCTTTTGGTTATAGATGTGGCCATAAGCCACAACACAGATTAATCTGTTGCAGGGATTTACTCGAACTCGGTCCTATTGCTGAGTATTTAAAACATTTTCTGTCACCTGAATTAGTCTTTTTTAGGGGATTTTACTGTAGATATGCTTACCCCGACCATTTTAAGAATATGTCATCACTTTAACCTGACTCAGTATAAATCATTTCAAATTCATTATATTGAGCAAAGCAGACAGCGTCATACTCTTGTTTAAAACATTAACGGATAGCCAGGGGCACATTCCAACACTCAGACATCATTTACAAAACATGCATTTTGTTTAGTGAGTTTGTCAGATCAGAGGCAGTAGGGATGTTCATGTGTTTTCTTGATAAGTGCGGGAATTGAGCAATTTTTTTGGTCCTGCTAAGAATTCTAAATGTAATGAGTATTTTAGGCTGTTAGGGGAAATGTCAAATGAAATCAGGTTCAGACACAGGAGGGCCTCGAGCTTAATGATGAGCTTGGAGGGCCTTGAGCTTAATGATGAGCTTGGAGGACCTCAAAGCTTAATGATGAGCTTGGAGTGCCTCGAGCTTAATGATGAGCTTGGAGGGCCTCAAGCTTAAAGATGAGCTTGGAGGGCCTCGAGCTTAATGATGAGCTTGGAGGGCCTCGAGCTTAAAGTTGAGCTTGGAGGGCCTCGAGCTTAATGATGAGCTTGGAGGCCCTCGAGCTTAATGATGAGCTTGGAGGGCCTCGAACTTAATGATGAGCTTGGAGGGCCTTGAGCTTAATGATGAGCTTGGAGGGCCTCGAGCTTAATGATGAGCTTGGAGGCCCTCGAGCTTAATGATGAGCTTGGAGGGCCTCGAGCTTAATGATGAGCTTGGAGGCCCTCGAGCTTAATTATGAGCTTGGAGGGCCTCGAGCTTAATGATGAGCTTGGAGGGCCTTGAGCTTAATGATGAGCTTGGAGGGCCTCAAGCTTAATGATGAGCTTGGAGGGCACTGTGGAGTTGAATGCTGAGCTATAGTCAATGAACAGCAGTGCTACGGGGTGATTAGTCATTTAGCTCAGTTACCTTTCCTCTCTTGGTTACAGGAACAATGGTGGACATCTTAAAGCACGTGGGGACAGTGGACTGGGATAGGGAGAGATTGAATATGTCGGTAAACACACCAGACAGCTGGTCTGCTCATGCTCTGAGGACCCGGCTAACGATGCCGTCTGGGCCGGCAGCCTTGCGAGGTTTAAAACACTTAAATGATTTACTCACGCAGGCCACATCGGTGGCACTGTGTTATCCTCAAAGCGTGGGAAGAATGTGTTTAGTTTGTCCGGAAGCAAGACGTTGGTGTCTGCGATGTAGCTTGTTTTCCTTTTGTAGTCTGTGATCGTCTGCAGACCCTGCCACATACGTCTTGTGTTGAACTGTTGAATTGTGACTCCACTTCATCTCTATACTGACGTTGTGTCTGTTTGACTGCCTTGTGGAGGGAATAAGTACACTATTTGTATTCTACCATATCCCAGTCACCTTGCCATGGTAAAAAGTGCTGCTTCACGCTTTCCGTTTTGCGAGAATGCTGCAATCTATCCATGGTTTCTGGTTAGGGTAGGTTTTAATAGTCACAGTGGGTACAACATCTCCTAACATCTCCTACACTTCCTGATAAACTCCGTCACCGTATCAGTATATTCATCAAGGATGAAGAGGAGGAGGAGCAAAATGGAGTCATAGTCAGATTTGCAGAAAGGATGATGTGGGAGGGCCTTGTAGGCATCACAGAAGTCGGAGTAGCAGTGGTCGAGTGTTTTAGCGGCGCAAGTACTACAGTCAATGTGTTGATAGAACTTCGGCAGCCTTTTTCTCAAATCTGCTTTGTTAACATCCCCAGCTACAATAAATGTGGCCTCAGGATATGTGATTTTCAGTTTGCATAAAGTCCAGTGAAGTTTTTTGAGGGCAGTCGTGGTGTCGGCTTGAGGGGGGATATACATAGCTTTTAACCGAAGAGAATTCTCTCGGGAGATAATACGGTCGGCATTTGATTGTGAGGTGTTCTTGGTCGGGTGATGGTATCACAAACACACTATGACACGTTAATCATGAAACATACACCCCCAGCCCTTCTACTTCCTGAAGAGATATTTATTCCTGTCTGCGCGACGAACTGAGAACCCAACTGGCTGGACAGACTGAGACAGTATGGAGTAAAAAGTACATTATTTTCTTTAGGAACATAATGAACTAAAAGTAAAAGTTGTCACAAATATAAATAGTCAAGTAAAGTACATATACAGTACCCCAACAAAAAACACCTAACCCTGTTGCTGTTTTCCGGTCGAATTGAAATAATTTACACGTTTTCTCTCTGAGAAATGTAGTTCATTTAATCTGATTGTCATATAAGGTTCCAATACTTTGTCCACACAGGGCATCTGAACACACACATACATTTAGATGATTTTCATTACATTTCGGGTGTTTTATTTAACTTTTGTACACCTGTGGTGTTCCCGGTCAAAAATGAATGGGTGAGACTATAATTAGTGTATAAAATTGAGTTCAGGCACATGCCCATTAAACAGATGGACACAATTCCTCTCCGAGAACCCCACCTGTATGTGTGTTTGAACACACACACAACTCACTCCCCTTCTTGGCTTTCATGGCAACCACCATGGGAACCTTTCCCCAATAGAATCTTTCCCCCACGGGAACCACACTTGTTGGCGTTCTCACAAACAGTCACAACATTGTTTCAATAATATATAGA
Source organism: Oncorhynchus clarkii lewisi (assembly GCF_045791955.1). Taxonomy (NCBI): domain Eukaryota; kingdom Metazoa; phylum Chordata; class Actinopteri; order Salmoniformes; family Salmonidae; genus Oncorhynchus; species Oncorhynchus clarkii. Next base: position 79,828,845 of record NC_092166.1, on the reverse strand, counting down.
ACTTTTCGCGCAGCTCTGGTATGCAAAGCTTTTTTGAGGCCTTGCTCACAATTAATTCTGTGGCAGCACAATGACCAAACGATATACTGTATGCGAGGCTCTTGATCATGTCTTTGATCATGACACTGGTGAGGAGGAGAGAGAGTCCTTGTAAAACTTTGACACAAAATAGTCTGTTATAAATAGCACAATAGGTTTCACATGAGTATTTGATATAGTCAAACTAATCCATACATTATACTTTTTTTTACTCAAAAACTAGTTGTATGAGCTCAGGTCGATGAGGCCTACAGGCTATAAATAGCAATTAGAAGTTATTAAAAAGATGTAACACAACATTAGGTGATAATATATGTATTATTATGGATTTATAACCAGCTATAATGGGGCGGCCATTTTGGAGCGGGAACACAGAATTAATTAACATGAAACGAACACAACAGGAAGTAGTAGTTTAAAGTATTTTTACATATGTACTTTACACCACTGCACAGATTAATGTAAGAAATCCGCACTGATTGACTTGATTCTGACAAATTACCCCCACAAGAACTTGTCCAATGGTGTCTTTGCTACTGATCTCAGTGATCACTGTCTTATTGCATGTATTACAGATACAGTACCAAACAAACTGATTCTTATAGAATTATGAAGAGAAATGAATTTAAAAAAGCTTTTCTTTTTTTTATTTAGATATTACTCTGCCTTCTCCTGTACCAACTGCATGCCTGACCCTGAATTAGCTCTAGAACTGTTCTCATCTATGTTAAACTCTCTGGAATTTTAGCACGCGCCCTTTAAATGTCTTAGAGTTAAAAAAAATAAAAATAACAAATCCTTGGTCCTCTATAGAACTTTCTGATGTTATTATGATGAGGAATCAGGTCTAGGCTAAGGCTAGACAAAGTGACTCTGTACTTGATTGGCAGCTTTTCAGGCAATCAAGAATGCTACTTCCTCATTTCTATCTCTCGACTTTGCGGGTGTTCCGTAAACATTTTGGAAAACAGTTAATGCACTGAAGCGTGGAAATTCCTCTCTTTCCCTGCCTATGCAAGTTGTTTCAGTAATGGCATCATTACTGAGAAAGTTTGATAAGTGATGCTTTTAATTAGACTTTTATACAGGTTTGTTGTTTGAACACAATGGTTGTGTCAGCCAGTTGACTTCCTGCCCCTCTACCAGCCTCTAGTTGGCTCGACGGAGGATCCAACAACTTCTAGTGAATCCACGTTTTCTATTTCTACTTGTGATGTGTAGAACATCTTACACAAGATTGATGTTAAAAAAATTTTTTTTTTTAAAACATCTACCGGGGCTTATTTGCTTGATCCTTTCTTGCTTCAGCTTTCTGCTCCTCTGATTGTGGATATTTCTGGTACCATCCACAGGGTCAGGAAGGCGGCTCATATACTCCCCCTTCACAAAGGTGGTGACCCATGTGACCTGAATAAGTATGGCCCAAACTCTCCTAGCAAAAATTATAGAATCCTTGATAAAAACGTAACTTTTATATATATATATATATATTATTATTTTTTTACGATGAAATGTATTCTAAATGTACATCAGTCAAGTCCCAGACCAGGTCATAGTATCATATCTGCTACTTCTTTGGTTTTAAATGAAGCTCTTAGTTGTTTGGATAATAATAAATACTGTGTGGCCTAAGCCTAAAGCATTCAGCAGTCATTACTTATTCAGAGGCTTTCATCAATTGGTCTGGACCAGGCTGCATTTAGTCGGTTTGGAAATGATTTAAAGGACAGAACACAGAGTGTATTGTGCCCACATCTGACCAGGCTCTGTCAGAGCTTCAATCAGCCTCTATTGCCCTGCAGAAAGTCTTAGTTGAACTGAAACTCTTACTTAATGCAGGTAAAAACCAAATATATGTTTTATATTTTCTAAATCACGTAAAAGTGTATCTGATGATTTATGCATACGTCATTTCGATGGTGCCGCTTACAAATGTCTGGATTGACGAAAAGCTATCTTTCAAAAAGCATGTTGATTAGTTACTTAATAAATTAATTAAATTAAAATATACTTCTTCTACAGGAACATATCTTGTCTTTTATTATCGAGCAGAAAACAAATCATTAAGTTAACATTCATTCCTTTTATTGGCTATGGCTATATGGTCTATGAATGAGTGCAGCTGCCACTCTATTGAAGCCATTGAACACAGTATATTACAGGATTTTGCATTTTGTATCAGAAAGTAGGCTTTCCCTCTTTGAAGTCTCGTAGATTGATGCATTGTGGTAGTTTTGTCTATATCCCACTCTTGCATAAACCTCCGCCATACCTGACCTCATTGTTAAGCGTCGGACGTAGAAGTTACCAGACCGAGACACAGAGATAGCTTACACTGGTTATCCCTTCAATCTCCATCGAGTTAAAGGTAAATCTGATCTTAGTTTTTTGCGCCTCTCATGTGTATTGAACTCCAAAACTCATTAAAGTTGGTGGAGTTGGTGCCTCTAGGGCAATTCAGGCGGATGTTTGATGGCCTTTTTTACTGAAGAATGTGTTTGTTTCATATGATTGTATTTAGCTTTTTTCATGTATTGTGTAATTGATGTGTATATAGATATGTACAGTGATAAAATAGTGTAATTGTTGTTTATTGATGTGTTTATGCAGGACTCAAATGGCAAAAGAGACCGTGGTCTCACCGTGACTTCCTTGGATAAGTAAAGATCGTGAGATTCAAACGAGGAACAAAAGTGAATCATTCCAGTCATGCCAACTGGAGTTCAATTAATGGGTTGGTACAATTACAGTCAAGTCACAGAAGGTAAAAACTGTGCATTAGTGTAGTATACACTCTTAGAGAAAGGTGCTATCTAGAACTTAAAAGCGTCTTCCGGCTGTCCACACGGGAGAACTCTTTGAGGAACCCTTTTTGGTTCCAGATAGAACCATTTTGGTTCCCGTTAGAACCTTTTGGGGGTCCATGTAGAACCCTTTCCACAGAGGGCTCTACGTGGAA
>NC_092166.1:79728347-79823347 GCF_045791955.1 Oncorhynchus clarkii lewisi | reverse complement strand
TCTGTGTGTGTGTGTGTGTGTGTGTGTGTGTGTGTGTGTGTGTGTGTGTGTGTGTGTGTGTGTGTGTGTGTGTGTGTGTGTGTGTGTGTCTGTGTGTGTCTGTGTGTGTGTGTGTGTGCGTGTGTGTATGTGCGTGTGTGTGGCGTGTGCGTGTGCGTGTGTGTGTGTGCGTGTCTGTGTATGTGTGTGTGTGTGTAAATTAATCTAGGTAAAGCGGAAGGAGATTATTTCAGCTGGGGATAGAGCGTGATGTGTTTGTCCATGTTAATTCGAGCCTATCCAGTCTGACACCATTTGATAAAAGCCTGGGTTTATTGTGGGTTTATTGTGGGCCCTGGTGACAATCTTTTCATTGACTGACAGTGGATAAAACCATTAATTCATGGTAATTAACGACCACGGGGGCCGTGGTCCAGGGACGGAAGCATCCATGGGGATGCTGGGGAGGAGAGGAGTCATTCATCACACTTATACACACACACACACACACACACGCAAGCGCGCACACACAACACAGTGAATAATAGTTAATGACCCTGGAGGAAGGCGTTGCCCCTATAAGCACAGACCTGGAATCAGTATACCTTAGCCTTAAGTCTAACCTCCAGCAATGTAAGATACAATTCTAAATCTGACCTTTGATCAGAAGTTTAGAGCCAGAGGCAACTTTATCATAGAAATACACAACAACCAATCAGTGACCTGTCTTGAGGGACTGCTATTCTGTGTCCCAAAAGGCACTCTTGTAGTTAATAACTTTTGACCAGGGGCCTGTAGAGCTCTCTCTCTACATATATATATATATATATATATATATATATATACAATGGTCACATTATTCTCTGTTTCACAACGCATTCATAAGGAGTTTTGGGGTTACAGAGTCACTCCTCTGTAAGTATTTTTTTTTAAATCCAACAAAATTTGTTTTCTCATCCATCAGTTTCACGCAGCTGCCGGCTGGTTCTACTCAATCTCATTTTATTTTTCTGTAATTCCCAGACGACGTGAGTTTCACACTGCTGCGCCTGGGTGTAATGATGATTGAATAACTCAGAGAAAGCGAGAGATAGCTAGAGAGAGAAGGGGAGAGATATAGAGGGCGAGAGAGAGAAAGAGAGAGTGAGAGAGAGACGGAGAGAGATAGAGATGGAGAGAGAGAGAAGGGGAGAGAGATAGAGGGAGAGAGATAAGGAGAGTGAAGGAGAGAGAGAAACAGAGAGAAAGAGAAGGGGAGAGAGAGTCAGAGAGAGCTAGAGAGTGAGAGAGAGAGAGAAACACCGAGACGTGGAGAGAGATAGAGATGGAGAGAGTGAGGTAGGGACGAGAAACACAGAGTAGCAGTTGTAAGTGACAAACTGAGAGAGTGCTAGAAGGGCAGTTTAAGGGTGTGAGTTTCACCTCTCACTATCAATCACTCTCTCTTCTCCAGTCGTCCTCCCTCCCCTTCCCCTCTCTCCCTCCCTCTCTCTCTCCCTCCATTTCTCTCCACCTACTCTCTCTCTCTCTCTCTCCCCTTCCTCTCTCTCTCCTCCTATTCATTTTCTCTTTCTCCTTTTCTCCCTCTCTACCTCTCTCCCACCTGCTCTCTCACCTCCCTTTCTCTCTCCCTTTTTCCCTCTCTCTCCCATCCACTCTCTCCCCTCCGTTTCTCTTTCCCTCTCTCTCCCTTTCTCTACCTTTCTCTCTCTCTCTCTCTCTCTCTCTTTCTCTCTCTCTCTCTCTCTCTCCCTCTCTCCCACCTGCTCTCTCACCTCCCTTTCTCTCTCCCTTTTTCCCTCTCTCTCACCTCCCTTTCTCTCTCCTTTTATCCCTCTCTCTCCCTCCCTCTCTCTCCCTTTCTCCCTCTCTCTTCAATCTGTAATCTTGCCTCTTTTTCTCTCTCCCTTTATCCCTCTCTCTCCCTCCCTCTTTCTCCTTTTCTCCCTCTCTCTTCAATCTGTAATCTTGCCTCTTTTTCTCTCTCCCTTTATCCCTCTCTCTCCCTTTACCCCTCTCTCTCCCTCCCTCTCTCTCCCTCCTCTCTCTCCCTTTATCCCTCACTCTCACGTTTCCCCTGCCTCTTCTCCTCTCACCTCTAGTGATATTAGAGAATGATCAGATGTCTGGATATTAATTAGACCAATTCATTATGAGGCCCCTGAATGGCCCCTGATCTATCTGGGCATACTATAGGGAGACAGTACACCACTCAGCCCCATCTCATTTGTCGTGTGTGTGTGTGTGTGTGTGTGTGTGTGTGTGTGTGTGTGTGTGTGTGTGTGTGTGTGTGTGTGTGTGTGTGTGTGTGTGTGTGTGTGTGTGTGTGTGTGTGTGTGTGTGTGTACTACAGGGAGTCTGGGGGCTCCTAGGTTTCCCCACAAATCACAGTTGGAGGATTAGTGTAATGACAAGGGAATAAGCAGGAAATCTGGGAATCCTCCAAGCAGGATTTCTGGTAAACGTTCGGATTTTGGGAAAGTTTGTGGAATTTTACAAACCTCGGACGGCATCACACCAGTCAACCCAATCTATCTCTCTATGACTACCTAACTACATCTCTCATATCTCAACTTCTGTATCTCATAGGCCTCCTCTAGAGCGATAGCATGAACAATAAAGTGTTGCTATTTGCACGGAATTCATGACATGGTAAAATGGTAAGTGCAATATAATGGTTAAATATTGTATATCTTTAAATATGCACATAGTGTGGCATGTGGCAATGTCTGGCTACGTGTGACTGCTGTGATGTGAACACTGATGTAGAATGTAAAGTGTATGGTTGTGTGCCAAATGGCCAGGGCCCAAGGTCGTTAAGTAGTTCACTAAATAGGCAATATGGTGCCATTTGGTATGGAGCCTGTGTCGTGATAATATACATACATGACAACTCAGCAGCTATATGTGGTGTGGTATGGTGTGGTATGGTATGGTATGGTGTGGTATGGTTTGATATGGTGTGGTATGGTGTGATATGGTATGGTATGGTGTGGTATGCTGTGGTATGGTGTGGTATGGTGTGGTGTGGTGTGGTGTGGTGTGTTATGGTGTGGTATGGTGTGATATGGTGTGATATGGTGTGGTATGGTGTGATATGGTGTGGTAAGGTGTGGTATGGTGTGATATGGTGTGATATGGTGTGGTATGGTGTGGTATGGTGTGGTATGGTGTGATATGGTGTGGTATGGTGTGATATGGTGTGGTATGGTGTGATATGGTGTGGTATGGTGTGATATGGTGTGGTATGGTGTGGTATGGTGTGATATGGTGTGGTATGGTGTGGTATGGTGTGATATGGTGTGGTATGGTGTGGTATGGTGTGATATGGTGTGGTATGGTGTGGTATGGTGTGGTATGGTGTGATATGGTGTGGTATGGTGTGATATGGTGTGGTATGGTTTGGTATGGTGTGATATGGTGTTTTATGGTGTGGTATGGTGTGATATGGTGTGGTATGGTGTGGTATGGTGTCTTATGGTGTGATATGGTGTGGTATGGTGTGATATGGTGTGGTATGGTGTGATATGGTGTGGTATGGTGTGATATGGTGTGGTATGGTGTGGTATGGTGTGATATGGTGTGATATGGTGTGATATGGTGTGGTATGGTGTGGTATGGTGTGGTATGGTGTGATATGGTGTGGTATGGTGTGATATGGTGTGGTATGGTGTGATATGGTGTGATATGGTGTGATATGGTGTGGTATGGTGTGGTATGGTGTGGTATGGTGTGATATGGTGTGGTATGGTGTGATATGGTGTGGTATGGTGTGATATGGTGTGATATGGTGTGGTATGGTGTGGTATGGTGTGATATGGTGTGGTATGGTGTGATATGGTGTGATATGGTGTGATATGGTGTGGTATGGTGTGGTATGGTGTGGTATGGTGTGGTATGGTGTGATATGGTGTGGTATGGTGTGATATGGTGTGATATGGTGTGGCATGGTGTGATATGGTGTGATATGGTGTCGTACGGTGTGGTATGGTGTGGTATGGTGTGATATGGTGTGGTATGGTGTGATATGGTGTGGTATGGTGTGATATGGTGTGATATGGTGTGGTGTGATGTGATATGGTGTGATATGGTGTGATATGGTGTGATATGGTGTGATATGGTGTGGTGTGATGTGATATGGTGTGGTATGGTTTGAAATGGTGTGGTGTGATGTGATATGGTGTGGTATCGTGTGAAATGGTGTGATATGGTGTGATATCGTGTGAAATTGTGTGATAGGGTTTGAAATGGTGTGATAGGGTGTGGTATAGGCCTCCCGGGTGGCGCAGTGTTTAAGGGCTCTGTACTGCAGCGCCAGCTGTGCCATCAGAGACTCTGGGTTCGCGCCCAGGCTCTGTCGTAACCGGCCGTGACCCGGGACGTCCGTGGGGCGACGCACAATTGGCCTATCCAACCCGGAAGCCAGCCGCACCAATGTGTCGGAGGAAACACCGTGCACCTGGCAACCACATTGGTGCGGCTGGCTTCCGGGTTGGATGCGCGCTGTGTTAAGAAGCAGTGTGGCTTGGTTGGGTTGTGTATCGGAGGACGCATGACTTTCAACCTTCGTTTCTCCCGAGCCCGTACGGGAGTTGTATCAATGAGACAAGATAGTAGCTACTAAAACAATTGGTTACCACGAAATTGGGGAGAAAATGGGGTAAACATGTATTTATAAAAATAAATAAAAAATGGTGTGATAGGGTTTGAAAGGGTTTGATAGGGTGTGAAATTGTGTTTTTTTGTGAGGAATGGTGTGATATAGTGTGATATAGTGTGGTATGGAGTGATATAGTGTGGTATGGAGGGATATAGTGTGGTATGGAGGGATATAGTGTGATATAGTGTGGTATGGAGTGATATAGTGTGATACAGTGTGGTATGGAGTGATATAGTGTGGTATGGAGGGATATAGTGTGATATGGAATGATATAGTGTGGTATGGAGTGATATAGTGTGATATAGTGTGATATAGTGGGGTAGCCTAGTGGTTAAAGCGTTGGACTAGTAACCGAAAGATTGCAAGATTGCAAGATCGAATCCCCGAGCTGACAAGGTACAACTCTGTCAGTCTGCCCCTGTACAACGCAGTTAACCCACTGTTCCTAGGCTGTTATTGTAAATAAGAATTAGTTCTTAACTGACTCCCCTAGTTAACCTCCTTGTGGGACGGTAGCGTCCCACCTGGCCAACATCCAGTGAAATTGCAGAGCGCCAAATTCAAATACAGAAATACCGATTATAAAAATTCAGAAAACATACAAGTGTTATACATAGGTTTAAAGATGAATTTCTAGTGAATCCAACGACGGTGTCAGATTTCAAAAAGGCCTTACGGCGAAAGCACACCATGCGATTATCTGAGAACATCGCCCAGCAGACAAATCATTACAAACAGTAACCAGCCAAGTAGAAGAGTTATACAAGTCAGAAAGAGAGATAAAATTAATCATGTCAGAAGACATGCATTTACTCAATAAATGTTTGTTTTGTTCGAGAAAGTCTCTCTTTATAATGAAACCGCCATTTTGTTTGTGCGTTTTCTTTGGTAATCCACAGGCTCAAATGCAGTCACAACAGGCAGACAAAAAAAATCCTAATTGTATCCGTAAAGTTCATAGAAACATGTGAAACGATGTTTATATTCAATCCTCAGGTTGTTTTTAGCCTAAATGATCTATCATATTTCAATGACGTCATCAATATAAAAGGTAAACAAGCAAGGCAAGCTCTCGGGATTGCGCATTAAAAAGCTCTGTGACACTTTAGGGTCGTCATTCAGGCTGGTCTTACTCCCTACTTCCTGGTTGGATTTTCCTCTGGTTTTCGCCTGCCAAATCAGTTCTGTTAAACTCACAGACATTATGTTAAAGGTTTTGGAAACTGTAGAGTGTTTTCTATCCAAATCTACCAATTATATGCATATCCTAGCTTCCGCACCTGAGTAGCAGGCACTTTACTCGGGCACGCTTTTCATCCGGAGGCAAAAATAGTGCCTCCTACCCTAGAGAAGTTTAATAATACAAAAATGGTGAGGAGTGATATGGTTTGTTCTGGCAAATAAAAAGAGAGATTAAAAAGAGAGCATGGGGCCTGTGATGTGCTGGGTCAGAAGGATTGGGATGCTCTGTATTAAGATGTCAGATGTGTGTGTGTGTGTGTGTGTGTGTGTGTGTGTGTGTGTGTGTGTGTGTGTGTGTGTGTGTGTGTGTGTGTGTGTGTGTGTGTGTGTGTGTGTGTGTGTGTGTGTGTGTGTGTGTGTGTGTGCGTGGGTGGGTGTGTGCGTGTGCGTGTGCGTGTACGTGTACGTGTGCGTGTGTCTGTGTGTGTGTGTGTATGTGTGTTGTATTAAGAAGGCTGATCTGGATGCAGGCCGTCGTTCTAGACCAGTCACAGGCTCTGATGTATCTAATGTTTTCTAAACAGTTGACAGGGGAAAACAAATTCATGTGAGCATTAACATACTGACCCCCCCCTCCTCCCACGCTGACGCAACACAAACACACACACCCTGTCGGGTTCCTGGAGTGGGCTGGCCCTGCGGTCAAACTGGCTGCCATTAGGTTTATTAGAAATCCAAATTTGGAGAGGGAAGAAGGTAGGGAAGCAGGGAGAGAGGGAAGTCTGGAGGTAAGGAAGGAAGGAGAGAGGGAAGGAGAGAGGGAGGGAGAGAGGTAAGACTGGAGGGAAGTAGGGAGAGAGGGAAGGCTGGAAGGAAGGAGGGTGAGAGGGAAGGATGGAGGGAAAGAGGGAGAGAGTGAGGGAGAGAGGTAAGACTGGAGGTAAGGAGGGAGTGAGTGAGGGAGATAGGGAGGGAGAGAGGGAAGGAGGGAGAGAGGGAGGGAGAGAGGTAAGACTGGAGGGAAGGAGGGAGAGAGGGAGGGCTGGAAGCAAGGAGGGAGAGACATGAAGAGAGAGAGGGAGAGAGGTAAGCCTGGAGGGAAGGAGGGAGAGAGGGAGGGCTGGAGGCAAGGAGGGAGAGACATGAAGAGAGGGAGGGAGAGAGGTAAGACTGGAGGGAGGAAGGGAGGGAGGGAGGGAGGGAGGGAGGGAGGGAGGGAGGGAGGGAGGGAGGGAGGGAGGGAGGGAGGGAGGGAATGATGGAGTGATGGAAGGAAAGAGTGGGATAATTGGGAGGCAGAAGAATGAGAAGTGGTAAAGGAAATAACAGGGATGCAGTTAGAGGAAGTGTAAGAGAAAGAGCAGATAGATATACATTACACAAAACAATACTGCTTCTAAATAGTACCAGATTGATTATTTGGCCCTTTTGGGCCAAAATTGAACCTTTTTTTGAAGGTCTTTAACTTCTTTGATATAGGGGGCGCTCTTTTAATTTTTGGATAAAAAAACGTTCCCGTTCTAAGCGCGATATTTTGTCATGAAAAGATGCTCGACTATGCATATAATTGACAGCTTTGGAAAGAAAACACTCTGACGTTTCCAAATCTGCAAAGATATTATCTGTGAGTGCCACAGAACTGATGCTACAGGTAAAACCAAGATGAAATTTCAAACCGGAAATGCCCCAGATTTAGAAGGCGCTGTTTTCCAATGTCTCCTTATATGGCTGTGAATGCACAAGGACTGAGCCTACACTTTCTGTCGTTTCCCCAAGGTGTTTGCAGCATTGTGACGTATTTGTAGGCATGTCATTGGAAAATTGACCATGAGAGACTACATTTACCAGGTGTCCGCTCGGTGTCCTCCGTCGAAACTATTGCGTAATCTCCAGGTGCGTGCATTTTTCCATTTGGTTCAGAGGAGAAACCAAACTCCCAGGAATGACTTATCATCGAATAGATATGTGAAAAACACCTTGAGGATTGATTCTAAACAACGTTTGCCATGTTTCTGTCGATATTATGGAGTTAATTTGGAAAAAAGTTTGTCGTTGTAATGACTGTATTTTCTGGTTTTTCTTAGCCAAACGTGATGAACAAAACGGAGCGATTTCTCCTACACAAATAATATTTTTGGAAAAACTGAACATTTGCTATCTAACTGAGTCTCCTCATTGAAAACATCCGAAGTTCTTCAAAGGTAAATTATTTTATTTGCTTTTCTTGTTTTTGTGAAAATGTTGCCTGCTGAATGCTAGGCTTAATGCTATGCTAGCTATCAATACTCTTACACAAATGCTTTGGTTGAAAAGCATATTTTGAAAATCTGAGATGACAGTGTTGTTAACAAAAGGCTAAGCTTGTGAGACAATATATTCATTTCATTTCATTTGCTATTTTCATGAATAGTTAACGTTGCGTTATGGTAATGAGCTTGAGGCTATAATTACGCTCCCGGATACGGGATTGCTTGACGCAACAGGCCATGCTCATAAGATTCTAAATGGAACCTCAGTTGTGCTTTAAGAACCCGTTCCTAAGGTTCTATAAAGAACACTTTCCTAAGATTCCATAAAGAACCAAAAAAAAGGTTCCAATATGTTTCTAACCCTTTGTGGTGTAATGTAGAACCCTTTTTGATGGTTCTTTATATAACATTTACGGAGATTTATAAAGAAACTTTCTCAACGTGTCCTTTGTAGGTCTTTTTTTATCCTGGTGAGCCATATTGTATAATTCCATGGGTGTTATTATTGTGTTAATTGACTAGTTGAATCAAGTGAGTTACCTCTGTGGGTCCCAGAGGAGAGCTCTCATTTGAGTTCTCATTTGACATGAAGCCATACATGGGTCTTTCAAAAGAGTTAGTTAAACTGCTGCTATTCTGGTTGACTAGAAGTGTGTCAGCTTTTAAATAAGGCAAGGGTGGGAAGAGATATCACAGAGGATGCCTTGATAGTGGAAGAGAGAGAACGAGAACGAGTTAGGAAAGGAAGAGAGGAGAGGAAGAATTAGAAGGAGTGACAGAGACTAAGGGAGAAATAGAGAAACACAGAGAGAGATAGAGAGAGAGAAAAAAAGAGACAGACAGACAGACAGAGACAGAGGGGGAAAATAGAGAGTTAGAGGGAGAGAGGGAGGGAGAGAGAGAGAGAGAGAGAGAGAGAGAGAGAGAGAGAGAAAAAATGATGAGCTTACTGTGGTTTTAACCTCTACGGGATCGGTGTCCTCCCCGCGGGATGGTTGAGGTAACGTAGGCCAATGTGATTAGGGCATCTGATGTGGGCAGGAAGCTTAAATTCTTGTTAATCTAACTGCACTGTCCAACTTACGGTAACTGTTAAAGTGAAAGAACACCGTGCTATTGTTAAAGGAGAATTATGTGTGTCAATAAACAAATTAGGCACATTTGGGCAGTCTTGATACAACATTTTGAACATATATATACAATGGTTCATTGAATCAGTCTAAAACAGTATCAGTCTTTGCACATACACTGCTGCCATCTAGTGGCCAAAATCTAAATTGTGCCTGGGCTGGAATAATACATTATGGCCTTACTCTTGCATTTCAAAGATGATGGTACAAAATAAATATGTATTGCTTTTTACCAGATCTGATGTATGATATTCTCCTTCATTAGTTTCACATTTCCACAAACTTCAAAGTGTTTCCTTTCAAACGGTATCAAGAATATGCATATCCTTGCTTCAGGTCCTGAGCTACAGAGAGAGAAATGGAGAAATGAACATTTAAAAAAGGGGAGGATCCTTATTCAGCAGCATGGTTGTGGTTGTTCCCATTAAAACAAAACCAGGGGTTTCCTGTCACTGGATTAACTTCCTGTATTACAAAGGCACTTCCTCTACTAGTGAGTCAGCCCCAGGAACCCCACTCTCTTTCTCCCTCTATCTTTCTCTTTTCTCTTTCTCCCTCATTTTATTTGCGTCTCCTCTCCTCTCCTCTCCTCCACCTTCAGTTTTTTTCCCACTTGTCCTTGATCCTCATCTCTGTCTCTCCCTCTTTCTCCTGTTGTCATCCTTCCTTCCCATTTGTATGTTTTTATTTCTAATATTTTTCAGTTTTTTCCTATCTGTTTTTTTTTCATGCTGCTATCTCTCTACATCATCTCACCAGTTCCCAGTCTGTGTGCTTAGTGTGTGACAGTGTGCATCTTTCTCAGTGTTGTACAACCTCTAGTGGACCTCTACAACCTCTTCTAACATCTGTGACACTGTGTGGTGATTTAGTTTCCTCTCCTCCTCCTCTATCCGCTTCTATATTAGCTAAATCACTTCTTTCCTAGATCTCCCTGTCTCGCAAGCACACACACACGTACACACGCACACACACATACGGACACACATACACATACTGTATGCACGCACACACACACACTCACTCGCTCGCTCACACACACACACACACACACACACACACACACACACACACACACACACACACACACACACACACACACACACACACACACACACACACAAACACACACACACAGGAGGTTGTGAATGGGATTACCGCTGCCTCCACACTAGTCTATTTCTGTCCAGTTGTAGGACTTCCTCCTCAGTGTTGTGTGTTGTATAATCCTGCCTATCCCATAATACACCAACACTTCACGCTCGTTCGCTCACGCACGCACACACACGCACACGCACATGCACACACAAGCACACACACACACTCACACACACACACACACTCACACACACACACACAATCACTCTCTCATGTTCTTGCTCCAGTATACCTGAGGGATGTCCTTTGCTCTCCTCTGTGATTGGTCATGTACGACTGTGTGCAAAATGGCATCCTATTCTCTATAAATTAGCTTGTAGGCTCTGGTCCAAAGTAGTGCACTATATAGGGAATAGGGCTCTGGTCCAAAGTAGTGCACTATATAGGGAATAGGGTGCCATTTGGGATGCAGACCCTTACATGTAGACAATCATCTGGTAATTACCCCCCTCATATACTAATTCATATTAAATAACTAATACGCCCCTCATACACTAATTAGTGAGACTGACCCCGCCTCCTCCTCGCTAATTAATCACACACACAGGTACAGACAGACACACACACACACACAAACTCACACACACACACACACACACACAAGAGATGTTGCTCTTCCTCACGTAGGACGTGACAACCTTACACAAACAACACCATATGTTCCAGATGGTGTTCTAGATGGTGTTCTAGATGGTGTTCTAGATGGTGTTCTAGATGGTGTTCTAGATGGTGTTCTAGATGGTGTTCTAGATATTTGCATTTCGTCACATTTTATTGTATTACACAGTGGGTTTAAAATGGATAGAATTGTATTATTTTTGTCAACAATCTACATAAAATACTCTAATGTCAAAGTGGAAGGATAATAATATATAATAAAATACAAAGATGTTTTAACTCAAATGTAGTCATTGCATAAATATTTCTCTCTCCACTTTGGCAGCAATTACAGCTCCAAGTCTTCTTGGGTTAGTGTTCAAGAGCTTTACACACCTGGATTGTGCAATATTTACCTATTTACAATTTGTTTTGCAATTGCTAGGACCCATTTCTCAATACTTAGGTCACTTTTTCAAAATTATTCTCACGGTGAGAACAACAGCAGTCTATGAGGGCTAAACTGTGGATAATTTGTCATTGCTTTGGCACAAAATGCATTCAGTAACTACATCTTTCAAATTTCATGAATTCTTTTCTCACAGGCCAATTTGCACATGTTTACATACTCTTTTCAAAACTGTTAAACTTAAGTTTAACATAACACAAAATTGAATAAGATAAGACAGCAATTTGCTACATTTCTACAGTAATACCTCATTGAAATATATTCAACATCTAAAAAATGAAATACTATCAAAAGAATTAGTCCAACCTCGGTTGATTCCCATTGTAGCTGAACACCTACCCAGGTCTTTCAACACCTACAAAGTCTTTCAATTTCATTACCATCTATACAAAAGGGGAAATTTTAGGAATAATGCTGTGGTGTAATGTAAACATGGACCCAGCCAGAGATAAAGAAGTGACTGACAGAGGAAGAAGAGTGGCTGGGATAGGGATAGGAAGAGGAGTAAGAGATAAAGAAGTGGCTGACAGAGGAAGAAGAGTGGCTGGGAAAGGGAGAGGAAGAGGAGTAAGAGATAAATAAGTGGCTGACAGAGGAAGAAGAGTGGCTGGGAGAGGGAGAGGAAGAGGAGTAAGAGATAGAGAAGTGGCTGACAGAGGAAGAAGAGTGGCTGGGAGAGGGAGAGGAAGAGGAGTAAGAGATAGAGAAGTGGCTGACAGAGGAAGAAGAGTGGCTGGGAGAGGGAGAGGAGTAAGAGATAGAGAAGTGGCTGACAGAGGAAGAAGAGTGGCTGGGAGAGGGAGAGGAAGAGGAGTAAGAGATAAAGAAGTGGCTGACAGAGGAAGAAGAGTGGCTGGGAGAGGGAGAGGATGAGGAGTACGCATGTGTGGTGGAAGAAAACATAGGAAGATCAAGAGCTGTAGTCTCAGATGAGATTAGGGCTACTATAATTGATCATGTAATAAATCATGGTCTATCAACGAGAGGCTGGTCTGAGATTGCAGCCAAATCTGCAACGCTCAACAGTGGTATCTATTGTGAGAAATTTCCGGAAAACAACAGGTAAGATGTGCATTCTGCAAGTTCATCTGACTGAACTGCACATTACAGAAGTAAAACGTTTTTGTATTTCTGCTTAGGACCCAACGGTTACCTCCCACAGGTGGGAGAGGTAGGATTTTCACTGCTGTGCAGGAAACGTGCAGGAATCGTCGATATGGTCATCAAAAACAATGGAATAAAACTCACAGAGATTCAGGACAGAGTGTTGGCAGTGTCGTGTCTTTGGCATCATTAAACTGAAGACTGTTAGTTTATCAAATCAATTCTCTGTAATTATTATTACGTGATTAACTTCTTTGGGGTAGGGGGCAGTATTTTCACAACCCTATGGAAGGGTTGTGCCAGGTGAGCAAAGGGTTGCAGTGAGGTGAAATCGGCCAACGTTTTGTAATTGTATGGGACAATGTGGCATTTCGCCACTCCCGTACAGTCACAGAGCAGTATGCAGCCCATCCCAGGATGGTGTTACTTTTCCTCATGGAGGTGGAAGGTTTATGACCACCATCCACATGATCAAATGTCCCTCCTGGACGCAATGAATGCTGGATGCCTGGACATATCTGTAGAAGATTGCTAGGGATGGACCAGGCATGCCAAAATATTCTTTCCTAGGTTTTATTGCCCAAGAGGACTTAAGATGAGATGTGGATGAGAACCTGTGGCCAAATGCAGAAGTCAGGGTTGACTAGCATTGCGACTGTATCTGTATCGGTAGATGGTGTTGTCGTGTCTTTGGCATCATTAAACTGAAGTCTTATTTATCAAACAACTCTCTGTAATTATTATTACGCGATTAAAATTATTAATCATGTAACTGTAATTAACTAGGAAGTTGGGACACCAAGGAAAATATTCAGATTATAAAGTTATAATTTTCCTAACATAACTTTCAGATATTTGAATATCTGATCACTTAGTCTTCAAATTAATTAATTATTATTTACCTCATGTTAGTCTCATTCCAAACGTCATAAATTGTTGGTTATCAATTGTCCTAAACCATTTATTTACTAACTAAGTGATTCACAGAAATGCATAAACAAACAGTAGATAGTTACAAGGAAATGATAACGGTGCTTCCCTAGTGGGATAAACAGGTATTGCAGCTTTGTGGAC
The DNA here is from genome assembly GCF_045791955.1 of Oncorhynchus clarkii lewisi. Lineage (NCBI taxonomy): Eukaryota > Metazoa > Chordata > Actinopteri > Salmoniformes > Salmonidae > Oncorhynchus > Oncorhynchus clarkii. Next base: position 79,809,745 of record NC_092166.1, on the reverse strand, counting down.
AAAAAGGGAAGTGAGGGTCAACTGAGATGAGACACTACAAAGTTAATAATTATAACAATTGAAATGCTAATACTTTGCACAAGAACGCTCACTCATTCGGGAATAATTGCAATCAATATATATATATTTACGCTCAGTGTGTCGTCGGGATCTTTGTTGAGAAGTTTGTTTCTGTTGGAGTCTGTCCGTCCTCTCTCTCTCTCTCTCTCTGTCGTGGTTAGAATGGATAGTTCAGAGTGATATTCATTCATGTCGTTATAGAGTAGATGCTTCGGCGGTTGTCGGTCTTTGCGTTCAATGATACAGAATTCCTAGCTGCAGACTAGTAATTAATATCAAAGACTTGTTCTTATTCTGTCGCTATCGATAGTCTAAGAGTTTAACCGCGTTGTATGGTTAAAAGATTCAGCAATATCAAAGACTTGTTCTTATTCTGTCGCTATCGATAGTCTAAGAGTTTAACCGCGTTGTCTGGTTAAAAGATTCAGCAATATCAAAGACTTGTTCTTATTCTGTCGCTATCGATAGTCTAAGAGTTTAACCGCGTGGTATGGTTAAAAGATTCAGCAATATCAAAGACTTGTTCTTATTCTGTCGCTATCGATAGTCTAAGAGTTTAACCGCGTTGTCTGGTTAAAAGATTCAGCAATATCAAAGACTTGTTCTTATTCTGTCGCTATCGATAGTCTAAGAGTTTAACCACGTGGTATGGTTAAAAGATTCAGCAATATCAAAGACTTGTTCTTATTCTGTCGCTATCGATAGTCTAAGAGTTTAACCGCGTTGTCTGGTTAAAAGATTCAGCAATATCAAAGACTTGTTCTTATTCTGTCAGTATCGATAGTCTAAGAGTTTAACCGCGTTGTATAATTAAAAGATTCAGCAATATCAAAGACTTGTTCTTATTCTGTCGCTATCGATAGTCTAAGAGATTAACCGCGTGGTATGGTTAAAAGATTCAGCAATATCAAAGACTTGTTCTTATTCTGTCGTTATCGATAGTCTAAGAGATTAACCGCGTGGTATGGTTAAAAGATTCAGCCATATCAAAGACTTGTTCTTATTCTGTCTCTATCGATAGTCTAAGAGTTTAACCGCGTTGTCTGGTTAAAAGATTCAGCCATCTACCCAAACCTTAGGGTTATGGTCTCCTCTCAAACCTTGGCCCTCTCGTTATCGAGGTAAGCTGGTCTCCTCTCAAACCTTGGCCCTCTCGTTATCGAGGTAAGCTGGTCTCCTCTCAAACCTTGGCCCTCTCGTTATCGAGGTAAGCTAGTCTCCTCTCAAACCTTGGCCCTCTCGTTATCGAGGTAAGCTGGTCTCCTCTCAAACCTTGGCCCTCTCGTTATCGAGGTAAGCTGGTCTCCTCTCAAACCTTGGCCCTCTCGTTATCGAGGTAAGCTGGTCTCCTCTCAAACCTTGGCCCTCTCGTTATCAAGGTAAGCTGGTCTCCTCTCAAACCTTGGCCCTCTCGTTATCGAGGTAAGCTGGTCTGCAACCTTTGTCCTCTCGTAATTGAGAGAAACATGGTCTGGTGATAGAAAACCCAGGTGAGGGTTTTATTCGGAACATCGAAAAGGGCTGTCTCATGACGCCCGGTCCTGTCTGTGCCCCTGGGGGCGTGTCAAGGACTTAGTGAAACTTTTTAGGGAATAGGAGTTTCCTTCATTAAACAGTCCAAAATCCCATTACACAATTTCACAAACAGTTCCATCCTCACTCATTCCTTTTATACAACAATTAGATGTAAGCCTCATTACTGAGGCTATTGTATAAACGGCGTTATGGTAATGTGTATTGTCTCTCATGAGTTTCACAAAATTGTACCAAACGGACAAGTTCGTAGCTGGATTCTTCACCGATCTTTTATACCTTCTCCAGAACATAAATGTTGTTCGGTTCTCCAGTTCTGTGATGTGGAAGAAGTTCCTTTGTTCTGTCTATGAAACTCACTCTCTCTCTATACTGTGGCCATGAGGAGATAATCTCCTCCAGGAATTTACAACCTGAGGTCGCAGCAGCCTGAGTGTAGGAGACAGAGAGAGGGGGATGGTGCTCGCTGTACCCAAAGAGGGCAACGTCATGACAGTGTATATCAAATTCTATTTTGGAATCACTCAATGCCAAAAAATGACATAAAATAAATGGAAGCATATTGCATTCTGTCTGATTCATTACTGTAAAATATACTGCAGTGAATTCTAAACAGCAGAGAGGTGTCATTCTTGTTTTGTAAATGTAGCCGGTGCTATACTACACCGCTGTAACTCTGCGTTGTGTGTGGTTGATAGAGACCATAAACGTGGACTTTGGAGATCAGGTAGTTTTAATCAAGCAGAACTGACTCTCTGCATCTTGCATCTGCATCCAAAAGGAAATAAAACATTTGTAGAGCACATCTGTTCTGAGAATCGTCGCCTCTTTCTACAACAGATGCACAATAGGAGGGACTGGGATCATTCGAGGAGCTAGCCATCGTTCACACATACAATAGCCTGCTAATACCTTAGCTAGCTATTAACCACATGTTGAATTCAGAATGTTGATATCATCCTAAAAAGTACAATTACAAGTGCATCTTAACAATACCATCCACTTATGAGTAACCTCTAAATATACATCATTATTCATGAACAAAACATTGTGTGCATGACTTTGTACTTAAAAGAATCAAACTTTTCTGAAGACAGAAAAAGCGTGCCTACCTCTCTCAGTGCATCAAAATGATTTGAGCACGAGCACGCCGGGCAAAACGTAAGTACACACTCCCCTTCTCCCAGGATGCAGGCATGCATAACAAATCAACACAACATATTGATATATGAACCTGGTGAAATTCACATAGTACTTTAACAACTGTTACATAAAGACATTTGACTAAAGAAAACATTGGGTAATGCTACCTGTTGTTAGTGTTGTTTAGGTCATTGTTTTATGAGTGACAAAGAGTGCTTGTTGGGTGACAACCTTTGCTAGTGTTATGGAAGTATGATTTGAGGTGAGACATGTGTGAAGTGTTTTGGTAGTTTTAGTGCATATTGGATGTGAAATGAACTGCTGCGCCAAGCAGAAAGTTTGTTAAGAGAACAGTGTGAAGTGTTTTGAAAAAGTGACCTAAGTATTGAGAAATGGGTCCTAGCGATTGTAAAACATGGTATTCTTTTAGAAAATTATTCAAGATCTGTCAATGTATAGGCAGCAATTTTCAAATATTGCCATAAATTTCCAAACAGGTTTAAGTCAAAACTGTAGCTTGGCCACTCAGGAACATTCACTGTCTTCTTGGCAAGCAACTCCAGTGTAGATTTGGCCTTGTGTTGTAGGTTATTGTCCTGCTGAAAGGTCAATTCCTCTCCCAGTGACTGGTATAAAGCAGACTGAAGGATTTTAGGATTTTGCCTGTGCTTAGCTCCATCCCATTTCTTTTTATCTAGAAAACTCCCCAGTATTTGCCACTGTCAAGCATACCCATAACATGATGCAGCCACCACCATGCTTGAAAATAAAGAGGCAGTTCCTCAGTGTTGTGTTGGAATTACCTCAAACATAAGGCTTTGTATTTAGGCCAAAAAGTGAATTATTTTGCTGTGTTTTTCTTTCAGTATCATTTCAATGCCTTGATGCGTACATAATACATGTTTTGGAATATTTGCATTCTGTATATTTTTATGCTTCTTTTCACTCTGTCATCTAGGTCGTTATTGTGGAGTCACTACAATGTTGTTGATCCATTCTCAGTTTTCTCCCATCACAGCCATTGAACTCCGTAGTTGTTTTAAAATGGCCTCGTGGTGACATCCCTGAGCGGTTGCATTCCAGTCCTGCTGCTCAGTTCAGAAGGACGACTGTGTCTTTGATGTTTCTGTGTGGTTTAATACATCATCCACAGCATAATTATTGGTGGCACAGCGGTCTAAGGCACTGCATCTGAATGCTAGAGGTGTCACTACAGACCCTGGTTGAATTCCAGGCTGTATCACAACCGGCCGTTATTGGGAGTCCCATAGGGTGGTGCACAATTGGCCCAGCATCGTTTTGCCGGGGTTCTGCCGGGGTAAGCCGTCATTGTAAATAAGAATTTTTCTTAAACTGACTAGCCTAATTAAATAAAGGTTTAATAAAATGAAACATTTCCTTGACCATGCTTAAAGATATATTCTATGTCTGATTTGTTATTACTACCCATCTACCAATCATTGCTCTTCTTTATGAGGCTTTCAAATAGCTCCCTGGTGATTCTAGTTGAATCTGTTCCTAAAGTCAGTACTTGACTTAGGGACCTTACCGATGTTGTATGTAAGGAAGACAGAGGAAGGGGTAGCATTCAAAAATCCTGTCAACGAAAAAAATGTCAAGGCACTGTATGTAGTACGGAGATTAAACACATCACCATATGTGTTGGAGAGAGGTGAGTGAGAGGGGGAGTGAGAGGAGGAGTGAGATGGGGAGTGAAAGGAGGAGTGAGAGGAGGAGTGAGAGGAGGACTGGGATGAGGAGTGAGAGGAGGAGTGAGTGGAGTATTGAGAGGAGGAGTGAGAGGAGTAGTGAGATGAGAGGTGAGAGGAGGAGTGAGAGTGGGAGTGATTGGAGGAGTGAGAGGGAGAGTGAGAGGAGGAGTGAGATGGGGAGTGAGAGAGGAGGTGTGAGAGGTGTGAGTGGAGGTGTGAGTGGAGGTGTGAGATGAGGAGTGAGATGAGGAGTGAGAGTGGGAGTGATTGGAGGAGTGAGAGGGGGAGTAAGAGGGGCAGTGAGAGGAGGAGTGTGAGGAGGATTGAGATGAGAGGTGAGAGGAGAAGTGAGAGGAGGATTGAGACACACAGTAAGGGAACAGCAGGGAGAGGAGGACAGAACAGCAAAGCCACAACTGATAGAGGATGATAGAACAGGAGAGCCAGGACTGGTAGTGGAGAGGAGGAGGGATACAGCTAGTGGAGGAGAGAGATAACAGCTTGTTTCTCTGTGACAGGTACACAGGGGTCAGCCTTAGCAGGTGTTTAACCAACATGGAGCTACAGCAACCTGGTAATGAGGGAGAGAGAACCACAGGGAAGAGAGAGAGAATGACAGAGGCAGATGGGAAGAATGTGAGAAATATAGGGAGAGAGAGAGTGAGTGAGTGAGTGAGTGAGTGAGTGAGTGAGTGAGTGAGTGAGTGAGTGAGTGAGTGAGTGAGTGAGTGAGTGAGTGAGTGAGAGAGAGAGAGAGAGAGAGAGAGTGAGTAGGAGAGAGAGAGAGAGAGAGAGAGAGGTGTAGAGAGAGAGAGAGATAGAGGTGTAGAGAGAGAGAGAGATAGAGGTGTAGAGATAGAGAGAGAGATAGGTGTAGAGATAGAGATAGAGGTGTAGAGAGAGAGATAGAGGTGTAGAGAGAGAGAGATAGAGGTGTAGAGAGAGAGATAGATGTGTAGAGAGAGAGATAGAGGTGTAGAGAGAGATAGAGGTGTAGAGAGAGAGAGAGATAGAGGTGTAGAGAGAGAGAGAGATAGAGGTGTAGAGAGAGAGATAGAGGTGTAGAGAGAGAGAGAGAGACGTGTAGAGAGAGATAGAGGTGTAGAGAGAGAGAGATATAGAGGTGTAGAGAGAGAGATAAAGATAGAGGTGTAGAGAGAGGTAAATATAAGAAAAGACGAGAAGAGGGTACTTAAAAAAATTTAAAAAAACGTATTTTTAGAACACCTTTATTTAACAGGTAGACTAGTTGAGAACACCTTTATTTAACCAGGTAGACTAGTTGAGAACACCTATATTTAACGAGGTAGACTAGTTGAGAACACCTATATTTAACGAGGTAGGCCAGTTGAGAACAAGTTCTCATTTACAACTGCGACCTGGTCAAGATAAAGCATAGCAATTTGACACATACAACAACACAGAGTTACACATGGAGTAAACAAAACATAGTCAATAATACAGTAGAACAAAAGAAAACAAAAAGTCTATATACAGTGAGTGCAAATGAGGTAAGATAAGGGAGTACAAGGCAATAAATAGGCCATGGTGCCGAAGTAATTACAATATAGCAATTAAAACACTGGAATGGTAGATGTGCAGAAGATGAATGTGCAAGTAGAGATACTGGGGTGCAAAGGAGCAAGATAAAAAATTGAATAAATACAGTATGGGGATGAGGTACGTAGATAGATGGGCTGTTTACAGATGGGCTATGTACAGGTGCAGTGATCTGTGAGCTGCTCTGACAGCTGGTGCTTAAAGCTAGTGAGGGAGATATGAATCTCAGGCTTCACAGATTTTTGCAGTTCGTTCCAGTCATTGGCAGTAGAGAACTGGAAGGAAAGATGACCAAAGGAGGAATTGGCTTTGGGGGTGACCAGTGAGATATACCTGCTGGAGCACGTGCTACAAGTGGGTGCTGCTATGGTGACCAGTGAGCTGAGATAAAGTGGGGCTTTACCTAGCAGAGACTTGTAGATGATCTGTAGCCAGTGGGTTTGGCGACGAGTATGAAGCAAGGGCCAACCAACGAGAGCGTACAGGTCGCAATGGTGGGTAGTGTATGGGGCTTTGGTGACAAAATGTTTACGAGGATATGTTTGGCAGCATGAGTGAAGGATGCATACGAACTTGAGCGTGGCTGAGGTGCACCCATGACCAGCTCTGAAACCAGATTGCATAGCGGAGAAGGTACTGTGGGATTCAAAATGGTCGGTAATCTATTTGTTATCTTAGCTTTCGAAGACCTTAGAAAGACAGGGAAGGATAGATAAAGGTCTGTAGCAGTTTGGGTCTAGAGTGTCTCCCCGTTTGAAGAGGGGGATGATCGCGGCAGCTTTCCAATCTATGGGAATCTCAGACGATACGAAAGAGAGGTTGAACAGGCTAGTAATAGGGGTTGCTACAATTACGGCAGATCATTTTAGAAAGAGAGGGTCCAGATTGTCTGGCCCGGCAGATATGTAGGTGTCTAGACTTTGCAGCTCTTTCAGAACATCAGCTATCTGGATTTGGGTAAAGGAGAAATGGTGGGGGCTTTGGCGGGTTGCTGTGGAGGGTGCCGGGCAGTTGACCGGGGTAGGGGTAGCCAGGTGGAAAGAATGGCCAGTCGTAGGGAAATGCTTATTGAAATTCTCAATTATAGTGGATTTATCAGTGGTGACAGTGTTTCCTAGCCTCAGAGCAGTGGGCAGCTGGGAGGAGGTGCTCTTATTCTCCATGGACTTTACTGTGTCCCATAACTTTTTTGAGTTAGTACTACAGGATGCAAATTTATGTTTGAAAAAGATAGCCTTAGCTTTCCTAACTGCCAGTGTGTATTTGTTCCTAACTACCCTGAAAAGTTGCATATCACGGGGGATGTTCGATGCTAATGCAGAAAGCCACAGGATGTTTTTGTGCTGGTTAAGGGCAGACAGGTTTGGAGTGAACCAAGGACTATATATATTCCTAGTGTTACATTTTTTGAACGGGGCATGCTTATTTAAGATGGTGAGGAAGGCACTTTTAAAGATTAGCTAGGCATCATCTACTGACGGGATGAGGTCAATGTCATTCCAGGATACCCCGGCCAGGTCGATTAGAAAGGCCCGCTTGCAGAAGTGTTTTAGGGAGCGTTTGACAGTGATGAATGGTGGTCGTTTGGTCGCAGACCCATTAGGATGCAGGCAATGAGGCAGTGATCGCTGAGATCTTGATTGAAAACAGCAGAGGTGTATTTGGAGGGCGAGTTAGTTAGGATGACATCTATGAGGGTGCCCGTGTTTACGGATTTGGAGTTGTACCTGGTAGGTTCATTGATAATTTTTGTGAGATTGAGGGCATCAAGCTTGGATTGTAGAACGGCCGGGGTGTTAATGCAACCGCTGTGTCAGATTTCGAAAAAACTTTACAGAAAAAGCACACCATGCTATAATCTGAGTACGGCGCTCAGAGACCAAAACAACCCAAACAGATATCCACCATGTTGTGGAGTCAACAGATGTCAGAAATAGCATTACAAATATTCACATACCTTTGATGATCTTCATCAGAATGCACTCCCAGGAATCTCAGTTCCACAATAAATGTTTGGTTTGTTCGATAAAGTCCATAATTTATGTCCAAATACCTCCTTTTTGTTCACGTGTTTAGCCCAGTATTCCAAAATCATGACGCGCGATCACTAGGAGCAGACTAAAAGTTCCATTACAATCCGTAGAAACATGTCAAACGAAGTATAGAATAAATCTTTGGGATGTTTTTAACATACATCTTCAATAATATTGCATCCGGAGAATTCCTTTGTCTACAGAAATGCAATGGAACTCAAGCTAAGTCTTACGTGAACGCCCGTCACCAGCACGTGGCTCTCTGGCAGACCTCTGACTCATTCCCCTCTCATTCTCCCCCACTTCACAGTAGAAGCCTGAAACAAGGTTATAAAGACTGTTGACATCTAGTGGAAGTCTTAGGACGTGCAATTTGACCCCATAGACACTGTGTATTCGATAGGCCAAGAGTTGAAAAACTACAAACCTCAGATTTCCCACTTCCTGGTTGGATTTTGTCTCAGGTTTTTGCCTGCCATATGACTTCTGTTATACTCACATACATAATTCAAACAGTTTTAGAAACTTCAGAGTGTTTTCTAAACAAATCTACTAATAATATGCATATATTAGCAACTGGGCCTGAGTAGCACACAGTTTACTCTGGGCACCTTATTCATCCAAGCTACTCAATACTGCCCCAGCCCAAAGAAGTTAAGGGGTGGTATACAGAAGAAGCCCTATTTGGTAAAAGACAAGGTCCATATTATGGCAAGAACAGCTTCTTCAAGAGCAGTCTCAAAAAAACATAATGCGCTATGATGACTGGCTCGCATGAGGACCGCCTCAGGAAAGGAAGACCCAGAGTTACTAGTGAATGAGGCCTTCATGGTCAAATTGCTGCAAAGAAACCACTGCTAAAGGACACAGAAGAACAGACTTGCTTAGGCTAAGAAACATGAGAGCAATGGACATTTAGAGCGGTGAAAATCTGTCCTTTGGTCTGATGAGTCCAAATTTTGAGATTTTTGTTTCTACAGCCGTGTTTTGTGATACGCAGAGTAGGTGAACAGATGATCTCCGCATGTGTGGTTCCCACAGTGAAGCATGGGGGAGGAGGTGTGTTGATGTGGGGGTGCTTTGCTGGTGACACTGGCAGTGATTTCTTTAGAATTCAAGGCACACTTATTAGCCAGCATGGCTTCCGCAGCATTCTGTAACGATATGCCATCCCATCTGGTTTGTGCTTAGTGGGACTATCATTTGTTTTTCAACAGGACAATGACCCAACACACCTCTGCGGAGTGAAGGAAGAGCAACTAGTGCTCAGCATATTTGGGAACTCCTGTGCTTGTGTGTGTGTGTGTGTGTGTGTGTGTGTGTGTGTGTGTGTGTGTGTGTGTGTGTGTGTGTGTGTGTGTGTGTGTGTGTGTGTGTGTGTGTGTGTGTGTGTGTGTCTGTGTGTGTGTGTGTGTGTGTGCATCATGCTGTGGTGTTGTGAAACTAGTCAGGACTGGGAGACTAGTCAGGTTTGAGTCAAAGATGAATGCAGCAAAGTGCAGCGAGATCCTTGATGAAAACCTGCTCCAGAGTGCTCAGGACCTCAGACTGGGGGCGAAGGTTCACCTTCCAACAGGACAATGACCCTAAGCACACAGCCAAGACAACGCAGGAGTGGATTCTGGACAAGTCTCTGAATGTCCTTGATTAGCCCAGCCAGAGCCCGGACTTGAACTCAATCTCATTATGGAGAGACCTGAAAACAGAGGAACAGCAACGCTTCCCATCCAACCTGCAGAGAATAATTCTGCAGAGAAGAATGTGAAAATCACCCCAAACACAGGTTTGCCATGCTTGTAGCATCATACCGCAAGAAGACTCGAGTCTGTAATCTTCAACAAAGTACTGAGTAAAGGGTCTAAATACTTATCTAAATGTGATATTTCTGGGGGGGGGTTTGTATAGATTTGCAAAATGTACTAAAACCTTGGTTTTGCTTTGTCATTATGGGCTAGTGTGTGTAGATTGATGAGGAAAACACATTTTAGAATAATGCTGTAACATAACAAAATGTGGAAAAAGTCAAGGGGTTGAAATACTTTCCGAATGCATTGTATATACGGTACACTATATATATATATCTCGCTCTCTCACTCTCTCGCTCACTCTCTCTGTCTATCTCTCTCTCTCCCTCTCTCTGTGTATCTCTCTCTCTCTCTCTCTCTCTCTCTCTCTCTCTCTCTCTCTCTCTCTCTGTGATTTTGTCTCTCTCTTTCTGTTTTTCTCTTCATCTCTATCTCTCTTTCTCTCTACAGTGGCAAGAAAAAGTATGTGAACCCTTTGGAATTAGCTGGATTTCTGAATAAATTGGTCATCAAATTTGATCTGATCTTCATCTAAGTCACAACAATAGACAAACATAGTGTGCTTCAACTAATAACATTTTTCTTGTCCATATTGACATAATTTAAAAACATTCACAGTGTAGGATGGAAAAAGCATGTGAACCATCGGAGATGCTTGTTAGAGATGTTGGTTAGCGCTGCCTTGCCCTATAAAAAAGCACTCACGATATTTGAATTTGCTATTCACAAGAAGCATTGCCTGATGTGATCCATGCCTCAAACAAAAGAGATCTCAGAAGACTTAAGTTTAAGAATTGTTGACTTGCATGAAGCTGGGGAGGGTTAAAAAAGTGTATCTAAAGCCTTGATGTTCATCAGTCATCAGTCCACGATAAGACAAATAGTCTATTGCACTGTTGTTACTCTCTCTAGGAGTGGCCTTCCTGCAAAGATGACTGCAAGAGCACAGTGCAGAATGCTCATTGAGGTTAAGAAGAATCCTATAGTGTCAGCTAAAGACTTACAGAAATCTCTGGAACATGCTAATATCTCTGTTGACGAGTCTACGAAACGTAAAACACTAAACAAGAATGGTGTTAATGGGAGGACACCACGGAAGAAGCCACTGCTGTCCAAAAAAAAACATTGCTGCACATCTGAAGTTTTCAAAAGTTCAACAGGATGTTCAGAGCTCCTGGCTAAATATTCTGTGGACAGATGAAACTACAATTGAGTTGTTTGGAAGGAACACACAACACTATGTGTGGAGAAAATAATGTACAGCACTCCAACATCAAAACCTCATCCCAACTGTAAAGTCTGGTGGAGGGAGCATCATGGTTTGGGCTACTTTGCTGCCTCAGGGCCTGAACAGCTTGCCATCATCGACTGAAAAATGTATTCCCAAGTTTATCAATACATTTTGCAGGAAAATGTTAGGCTATCTGTCTGCCAATTGAAGATCAACAGAAGTTGGGTGATGCAACAGGACAATGACCCAAATCACAGAAGTAAATAAACAACAGAATGGCTTCAACAGAAGAAAATACGCCTTTTGGAGTGGCCCAGTCAGAGTCCTGACCTCAACCCGATTGAGATGCTGTGGCTTGACCTCGAGATAGCAGCTCACGCCAGACATATCGAGAATATTGCTGAACTGAAACAGTTTTATAAAGAGGAATGGTACAAAATTCCTCCTGACCGTTGTGCAGCTCTGATTCCCAACTACAGACAACGTTTGGTTGAGGTTATTGCTGCCAAAGAAGGGTCAACCAGTTATTAACTTCTTGCTCCTACTTGAGACGCAGATGTCTCAACTAGGCACCTGGAAATGCAAATGCGCTACGCTAAATGCTAAATGTACTCGTTAAAACACAAACGTTCATCAAAACACACATGCAGGGTATTGAATTAAAGCTACACTCGTTGTGAATCTAGCCAACAAGTCAGATTTTTAAAATGCTTTTCGGCGAAAGCATGAGAAGCTATTATCTGATAGCATGCACCCCCCAAAATACCAGCACGACACGTAAACAACAGATTTTGCGGTAGCCGGCGCTACCCAAAACGCAGAAATAAAATATAAAACATTCATTACCTTTGATGATATTCTTTGTTGGCACTCCTATATGCCCCATAAACATCACTATTGGGTCTTTTTTTCAATTAAATCGGTCCATATATACCCAAAATAGCCATCTGTGGAAGCTGTGTAAATCAGAAAAAAAACATCATTTTAAAACGCAGCGTCATTTTTTAAAATTAAAAAAGTTGACGATAAACTTTCACAAAACACTTCGAAATACTTTTGTAATCCAACTTTAGGTATTAGTAAACGTTTATAATCTATCAAAATGATTACAGGGCGATGTGTATTCAATAGCTCCTCGTCTTCAAATCAATGGCTGAAAATGTGCACTTCAAAACATCCTGGCGGAGACCGGAAGAAATGGAATCCAGTTAGTTGGATTTACCAACTTGCAGGTCCATAATTAATTTTGTGCCTTTTTAACAATCCATGAAAGTGACGCATGGATATTATTTTTAGCTTTCAGTGAGCAGTTTTTCTTGCGTTTTTTGATGAAACACACGATCTGTTATAGTCACAGCCGTGATTTAACCAGTTTTAGAAACTTCAGAGTGTTTTCTATCCACACATACTAAACATATGCATATACTATATTCCTGGCATGAGTAGCAGGACGCTGAAAAGTTGCACGATTTTTAACAGAATGTTCGAAAAAGGAGGGGGTAGGATGAAGAGGTTTTTAAATCCAAGGGTTCACATACTTTCCCCACCCTGCACTGTGAATGTTTACACGGTGTGTTCAATAGACATGAAAACATAGAATTGTTTGTGTGTTATTAGTTTGAGCAGACTGTGTTTGTATTTTGTTGTGACCTTGATGAAGATAAGATAACATTTTATGACCAATTTATGCAGAAATCCAGCTATTTCCAAAGGGTTCACTTTTTCTTGTCACTGAAAGTCTTTATCTGTTTCTCACTCTCGTTTGTTCTCTCTCTCCGTGTGTGTGTGTGTGTGTGTGTGTGTTACTCTCTTTCCGTCTCGTATCCCCTCTCTGACTTTTAAACTACCTTGAAGGGATTTATCTCTGGAACTTGAAGGGAATTATCACACACACACACACACACACACACACACACACAAAGACCCCATGCGCAACTCTTACATTCTCTGATAGTTTATTAGCATTTGTGTGTGTTTGTGTGCATTCGTGCATGCTTTCTTGCCTGCATGCTTTCTTGCCTGCATGCATGGTTGCCTTTTTGCATGTTTGGGTGCATCTAGGTGTCCTCTTTATACATAAATATATAATATCTACTAATATACTATATGTATATTAGTCATGGTTCCATCCTGAGTGGGCACACTTTACATGTCCCGGTTGCTACAAGGCAGGCTGTCACAGTGTCATTAAGAAAGCATGTGCCTATTCCTGTGTGTGTGTTCTGCTATAGACAACATGTGTATCTATTTCATCCAGGGTGTCAGGGTGATTTCCGTGTCCAGTATTAATGGTGGTGTGGGGAGAGGGTGGCATCACTCGTGTCCCAAATGACAACCGTTTTCCTATATAGTGCACTTATTTTGACCAGGAGTCATAGGTCAAACAGAAAATAAGGTGCATATTGGGACGCAACCATCTTGTGGGGAGAAGAGAACGAAGTTAGATTGTCAGGACAACCTACAACCTAATTGCAGAACCAGACAGACCAAGACCTTCAGGCTAAAACACACAGAGAAACACAAGGAGGAGAGTGATGGGCTGTTGAGCACTCAGAGTTGAGGGTTAGTGGCTAGTGTGAACTAACTCCCCTTAGTTTAGAAGGAGTAGAACAAACGTGGTTGAGTTGAGTGTGTGTGTTAAGGAAAGGTTAACGTTCTGTATGGCTGTCTGAGCAGGGCTGGGAGAAGGTCTTTAATGAGGGGTGTATTGTGATGGTGAGGGGAAAGGGAATCTGTGTGTGTGTGTGTGTGTGTGTGTGTGTGTGTGTGTGTGTGTGTGTGTGTGTGTGTGTGTGTGTGTGTGTGTGTGTGTGTGTGTGTGTGTGCGTGTGTGTGTGCGTGTGTGTGTGTGTGTGTGTGTGTGTGTGCGTGTGTGTGTGTGTGTGTGCGTGTGTGTGTACGTGTGTGTGTGTGTATGCACGTACGTGTGTGTGTGTGTGTGTGTGCGCGTGTGTGTGTGTGTGTGTGTGTGTGTGTGTGTGTAGAGGAGTGGAAGTGTGTATGGTGCGTAACCCTTGCGTTAGACCCTGATAATGTCATATAATTGGAAGGAGATGTCGCATATCACCCACCCTGGAGGCCTGTGCACTTTACAGCAAGACGGCTAACGCCTTCATTCCTCTAATTGTGTGTTCCCAGATAACGAGTTTAGAGTTGAACCAATTATTCCTCCTTCCCATCTCCAGTTCACTCAATCTTTATTCCCCTTTTCCTTTAGTGTGATATTTTTTTGTGTCTGTTTGAGGTCAGCTGGAATCACTAAAGCCACATCTCATTGATGAGAGGGAGACTTCATTGAATTGTGTTAAATTAATTAACTATTTTGGTGGTGTGATATCCCTGATTATCTTTTTCATTCTCTCTTTCTCTCTTCTTTCCCCTCTCTCTCTCATGCTACCCTCTCTCGTCCTCTCCCTCTCTCTCTCATGCTGCCCCCTCTCGTCCTCTCCCTCTCTCTCTCATGCTACCCCCTCTCGTCCTCTCCCTCTCTCTCTCATGCTACCCCCTCTCGTCCTCTCCCTCTCTCTCTCATGCTACCCCTTCAATTTCCATCCCTCTTTCACTCTCTCTCGCCTCCTCTCTTTCTCTCTTTGGCTTTAATCTCACCCCCTCTCTCTCTCTCTCTCTCTCCCCTGTCTCTCTCTGTCTCTTCAGAACGGATGTTGATATGAAGATCAATCTATTTCATTCTTCTCATTGCAGAAAGCAAGCTCTCTCCTCTGGCAAGCCAGAGTCCCCAGATCCAGCTGGTAGGACCTTAATTGACTCTAGATCATTATTTAGTTAATTATACTCCGGGACAGATTGCTAATAAATAATGATATTAATTATTCAAACCATATGTAGTGCTCTGACTGGTTGTAATGATCGGCAACACCAGGCAGAATGGAGAGAAAGAAGCCTGGGGAACTGGAGGAGAGAAAAGAGGGAGAGAGACGTGATCCACTCCGTACAGTAAACGCTCCCATCATTGTGAATATGTACTTTGGAAGAGACGTAGGCTGGTGGTTCAGCCGGGATTCAAGTCAGTATTTAAACATCCATGTCTGAGGTCGGGGATGAGGTGAAAATCAGCCGCTAGGGCGCAACGGGGAGAGCCGTTCCTTTCAAGTAGTTTTCGGTTTTACTAGGGTGTTGTGGACGGGGATGGAGGATGGGCGTAATAATCTCTGCCTCTTTTTGCTTTAAGCCTATCCCAAACCTCCTCCCTTACCTTAGCCATTCAGAGTTAATGCCTAACCTTAACCCTTACCTTAGCCATTCAGAGTTAATGCCTAACCTTAACCCTTACCTTAACCAACCAGAGTTAATGCCTAACCTTAACCCTTACCTTAACCAATCAGAGTTAATGCCTATCCTTAACCATTACCTTTACCATTTGGAGTGAATGCCTAACCTTAACCTTTACCTTAACCCTTCAGAGTTAATGCCTAACCTTAATCCTTAACCATTCAGAGTTAATGCCTAACCTTAACCCTTACCTTAACCATTCAGAGTTAATGCCTAACCTTAACCCTTAACCATTCAGAGTTAATGCCTAACCTTAAACCTTAACTTAACCATTCAGAGTTAATGCCTAACCTTAACCCTTACCTTAACCATTCAGAGTTAATGCCTAACCTTAACCCTTACCTTAACCATTCAGAGTTAATGCCTAACCTTAACCCTTACCTTAACCATTCAGAGTTAATGCCGAACCTTAACCATTACCTTAGCCATTCAGAGTTAATGCCTAACCTTAACCCTTACCTTAACCATTCAGAGTGAATGCCTAACCTTAACCCTTACCCTAACCATTCAGAGTTAATGTCTAACTTAACCTCTGAACAATTTTGAAATTTGACGTTTGAGAAACATGGATGGTTTAATTCTAATGTGAGACTGTGAGAGCTGGCGCTGGCTAATGTGGTCCAGAAGAAGAGAGGAACAGAACAGAAACTGACATTTAGACAGGGTGCTAGCACTGACCCTGGACCTCATCAAGTCCACAATATACTAGAAGGAGACGAACCAACACAACTATTTCCTCCTATGTGGCTCAGTTGGTAGCGAGTGGCGCTTGCAATGCCAAGGTTGTGGGTTTGATTCTGGTTGGGAACACCCACACACTGCTTATGCTTCAACTAACATCAACTAATATACTTTGAATCAAAGTGTTCACTTACAGTAGCAGTCAAAGTTTGGACACACCTAGTCATTCCAGGATTTTTCTTTATTTTTTTAAACAATTTTCTACATTGCACAATAACAGTGAAGACATCAGGACTATGATATAACACATATGGAATCATGTAGAAACCAAAAAGTTGTTAAACAAATTCATGCTGAAAAGAAACCACTACTAAAGGACACCAAAAATAAGAAGAGACTTGCTTGGGCCAAGAAACACGAGCAATGGACAATAGACCGGTGGAAATCTGTCCTTTGGTTTAATGAGTCCAAATTAGAGATTTTTGTTTCTACCGCCGTGACTCTGTGAGACACAGAGTAGGTGAATGGATGATCTCCGTATGTGTGGTTCCCAAAGTGAAGCATGGAGGTGGAGGTGTGATGGTGTTGGAGTGCTTTGCTGGTGACACTGTCAGTGATTTATTTAGATTTCAAGGCACACTTAACCAGCATGGCTACCATAGCATTCTGCAGTGATACGTCATCCCATCTGGTTTGCGCTTAGTGGGACAATCATTTGTTTTTCAACAGAACAATGATCCAACACATCTCCAGGCTGTGTACGGGCTATTTGACCAAGAAGGAGATGACCTGGCCTCCACAATCACCTGACCTCAACCCAATTGAGATGGTTTGGGATGAGTTGGACCGCAGAGTGAAGGAAAAGCAGCCAACAAGTGCTCAGCATATGTGGGAACTTCTTCAAGACTGTTGGAAAAGCATTTCAGGTGAAGCTGGTTGAGAATGCCAAGAGTGTGCAGAGCTGTCATCAAGGCAAATGGTGGCTACTTTGAAGATTCTCAAATATAAATATATTTTGATTTAACACTTTTTTGATTACTACATGATTCCATATGTGTTATTTCATAGTTTTGATGTCTTCACTATCATTCTGCAATGTAGAAAACAGTAAAAAATGAAGAAAAAACATTGAATGAGTAGGTGTCCAAACTTTTTACTGGTACTGTATATGTTACATGTGTTAACTATTTCAAACCCTGGTTTTATTAGGAGAGGATATCTTGAATGAAGAAGGTTTGATCAGAAGGAATATAACACAGGAGATTTACTGTAGTGAATCACTAACCCATTTGACTGAGCTTCTATTACTGACGGAGAATGTGAGTTGAAAATCCCACTCATGGAGCGGTCGTTGCACATTGCTCATGGAGCAGTCGTTGCACATTGCTCATGGAGCAGTCTATGCACATTGCTCATGGAGCAGTCTATGCACATTGCTCATGGAGCGGTCTTTGCACATTGCTCATGGAGCGGTCTATGCACATTGCTCATGGAGTGGTCTTTGCACATTGCTCATAGAGCGATCTATGCACAGTGCTCATGGAGCGGTCTTTGCACATTGCTCATGGAGCGGTCTTTGCACATTGCTCATGGAGCGGTCTATACACATTGCTCATAGAGCGGTCTATGCACATTGCTCATGGAGTGGTCTATGCACATTGCTCATGGAGTGGTCTATACACATTGCTCATGGAGCGGTCTTTGCACATTGCTCATGGAGTGGTCTATGCACATTGCTCCAGCACTCAACGTCCTTTGCCCCACTCCACTAATAATCGTTCAGCACTCACAGAAACTGCACCTTCAAATTCGCTCCACTCATTTAACAAACATGTACCATTTGGTGTTCAAGTAGGCTATCATAAGAAGCTTCAACATTTAAATAACATGTCATAGTCTATAGAAGACGGACCTACCTGGTTATATGTGGCCTCTGTTTTAACAAACAAATAGCTTCTTCTCTAATCTATTGATGATCAGATAAGATTATTCTCTAATCTATTGATGATCAGATAAGATTCTTCTCTAATGTATTGATGATCAGATAAGATTCTTCTCTAATCTATTGATGATCAGATAGTTCAGTTGTTTCTGGTTCAGTTGCGATCACATTTTACAGTTGATAGACAACTCCTCTGTTTTGTAACAATAGCCTATAGGAATATAGAAACCTAACTGTCTCTGGTGCTGCTGCATGTGCTCATTGGTTGTCTTGTTATCAAATTAGGCTACAAAGGCTTTGACCTAATTCTTTGTCAACTCATATCAACATCTCTGCGTATTAGTGGTGGGTTAAGCTAAATAAATACAGCAGAATAGACCTTTAAAAGAACAGTGATGAAGGAAATGAAAAATGTTGGGCAGAGTGGTACCAGAGCAAAATTGGACGGAGAATGTCTATTTGTATTTATTAAGGATCCCCATTACCCGCTGCCAAGGGAAAAGGCCAATGCGCTAACATTTTGTAGATCCGTTCAACGCCAAAGCCAAATTACTCGCTCCACTCCAGCTCCACTCTGCTTACAACTTCTGACTACTGATCCACTTTTTAGACCTATTCTGGCTCTCATACTGATCCAGTTTCTCAGGCCCATTCTGGCTCTCTTACTGATCCACTTCTCAGGCCCATTCTGGCACTCTTACTGATCCACTTCTCAGGCCCATTCTGGCTCTCATACTGATCCAGATCTCAGGCCCATTCTGGCTCTCATACTGATCCACTTCTCAGACCCATTCTGGTTCTCATACTGATCCAGATCTCAGGCCCATTCTGGTTCTCTTACTGATCCAGTTTCTCAGGCCCATTCTAGCTATCAAACTGATCTAGTTTCTCAGGCCCATTCTGGCTCTCAAACTGATCCAGCTCTCAGGCCCATTCTAGCTCTCATACTGATTCAGTTTCTCAGGCCCATTCTGGTTCTCTTACTGATCCACTTCTCAGGCCCATTCTGGCTCTCATACTGATCCAGTTTCTCAGGCCCATTCTGGATCTCTTACTGATCCAGTTTCTCAGGCCCATTCTAGCTCTCATACTGATCCACTTCTCAGGCCCATTCTAGCTCTCATACTGATTCATTTTCTCAGACCCATTCTGGTTCTCTTACTGATCCAGTTTCTCAGGCCCATTCTAGCTCTCAAACTGATCCACTTCTCAGGCCCATTCTAGCTCTCATACTGATTCAGTTTCTCAGGCCCATTCTGGCTCTCATACTGATCCAGTTTCTCAGGCCCAATCTGGCTCCCATACTGATCCACTTCTCAGGCCCATTCTGGCTCTCATACTGATCCACTTCTCAGTGGCATGCTCTTGTGAATATCAATGATATGTAAACCCTAATCTTAAACTACCCTTCCCACTCTCTCTGCTATTTGCAACCACCAGTATCCCTACATTGATATTCTACCTGTGTGTTGGTCTGAGCGGAGTCATGTTCTTGTTAGCATTCTTTACTACTGCTGATTTCCAGGGCAGTTTTTGAGAGAAGGAAAGAGCGGGGCGATTGGCAAGCTCAGAATCCCCAACACAACTAATGTATTTTTCACAGGCAGTGTTAAGGCAAGCTGAAAACAACAGTGAGAAAATAATTATTGGGGCTCCATCCCAAATGGCAAAAATATTGCACTACTTTTGACCTGCGCCCGATGGAGACAGGCTTTTATTTGAGATGGAACATGCATCTAAGAAAGATATTGCATGGTCAGCGTCAGCACCTGAAGACTTACATCAGAGTAAGGGAGGCTTTCATTTGGGGGGGCATTTTCACAAAGATTAGTTGAAAATAGGCCAATAAGCTTCCAAAAATGAGGAACAAAAGAATGTGAGAGAGGAGTGAAATGAACCCACTTAATTGGCTCGTTAAGACTTGAAAGAGGGAGCAGTGAGAGGGATAGCCTTGAGTTAAAGTGATAACTGAGAGAGGGGGGGCGAGAGACGGGGGGAGAGAGCGGGGGAGAGAGAGAAAGTCAGGGAGAAAGAGAGGTATAGATGTAGAGAGTAATGAAAGGTGGTTAAACTAGGGGCGGCAGGTAGTCTAGTGGTTAGAGCGTTGGGCCAGTAACCGCAAGGTTGCTAGGTTGACTCCCTGAGCTGACAACGTACACATCTGTCATTCTGAACAAGGCAGTTAACCCACTGTTCCTAGGCCATTGTTGTAAATAAGATTTTTTTCTTAACTGACTTGCCTAGTTAAATAAAACACATAGAGTGTGATAACCAGCAAAGAGAGGGGAAAAAAAAGGTGTGAGGAAGTTAAGTGTGCTTGCTAAAACACTTAAACTACTCAATGTCAAACAAACATGCAGAAAGACTGTCTCAGGTTGCCTGCAAAAATGCGTGACCCTATTTACACTTTTTGAATGATAACAATATTTGCATAAAACCAAATTATTTTAAATGGCCAAAAACGTATACTAATCTAGGTCCAGGTTGTAGGTTTTGAGTTTTGATTTGAAGTGAAGGTTATGTTGTAGAGGGTAGCATCCTGTATATGTTACTGACAAAAGTTGATCCAACTCTAAATCTCTCTCTCTCTCTCTCTCTCTCTCTCTCTCTCTCTCTCTCTCTCTCTTACTCTAATAACTTTCCTCTGAAACTCCTCAGTCTATTCTTGTTCTGAGAAATGAAGGCTATTCCATGCGAGAAATTGCCAAGAAACTGAAGATGTCGTACAGTGCTGTGTCCTTCTCCCTTCACAAAACAGCGTAAACTGGCTGTAACCAGAATAGAAAGAGGAGTGGGAGGCCCCGGTGCACAACTGAGCAAGAGGACAAATACATTAGAGTGTCTAGTTTGAGAAACAGACGCCTCACAAGTCGTCAACTGGCAGCTTCATTAAATAGTACCTACAAAACACCAGTCTCAACGTCAACAGTGAAGAGGCGACTCCGGGATGCTGGCCTTCTTGGCCAGAGTTCCTCTGTCCAGTCTCAACGTCAACAGTGAAGAGGCGACTCCGGGATGCTGGCCTTCAACAGTTATTTGTTTCTGGCCATTATGAGCCTGTAATCGAACCTACAAATGCTGATGCTCCAGATACTCAACTAGTCTAAAGAAGGCCAGTTTTATTGCTTCTTTAGTCTTTTCTGAAAGAGCTGTATAATGGCTATTTTTGCTAAACTCTACACCAAACCAGCAAAACATTATACACTTACTATACAATTCTTGCAAAAGAAAACAATTCTTGCAAAACTCTTCAAACTTTTAAAACATATTTTTTTTGGAGTCAATACAGTACACACAAACCATAATTTGAATAAGCAACAACTAGGCACTGATAGTATAAATGAAAAACACTTGTGGGTTTTTCCTGTGTGCAGGGCATAGCAGTTTGCAGTAAAGTATAGTCAGTCATACATGTAGTAAACAAACATACACACAGGTATTCAAATGTGTAGAGTATGGATGTGTACTCCAAACATAATACACTATCAATACAAATAAGGGAAAAGTTATTCTCAATTCTTCAATAGGACTCAAGAACGGAGAGTATGGGGGTAGAGAAGTGAGAAGTGGGTGAAGTGAGAAGTGGGTGACCTGTGAACCAATTGCGGACCAGCCCGGTGGAAACTAACATTGTCCCAGATGATAATGTACCTGGGCTGCTCTGGCCCCTGGTCATTAGGGATTAGTCTGTTGTGGAGGGGGTCCTGAAATGTGATAATGTACCTGGGCTGCTCTCGTCCCTGGTCATTAGGGATTAGTCTGTTGTGGAGGGGGTCCTGAAATGTGATAATGTGTGCAGTGGCTGTATGGGCTTATATTTGCATGATGGTGAAGGACGCCGTTTTGACTAATAGCTGCACACATTGTTATGTTGCCACCACATCGCCCCGGGATATTGATGATGGCACGGTGTCCATCGGTCAGGGGTCATGATATTTCTGCCGCGGCCCCTTGTTTTTGCAAGGTTGAAACCTGCCTCGTTTATTAGGGCATGGTGCACTGCATCTGCTTCTAGCTCCATGACTCTCTGAAAGAGAAAAGACAAAACAATGTAGCACAGTAGGAAAAGACAGGGATCAGTCAATATGATGTAGCACAGTAGGAAAAGACAGGGATCAGTCAATATGATGTAGCACAGTAGGAAAAGACAGGGATCAGTCAACATGATGTAGCACAGTAGGAAAAGACAGGGATCAGTCAATATGATGTAGCACAGTAGGAAAAGACAGGGATCAGTCAATATGATGTAGCGTAGTAGGAAAAGACAGGGATCAGTCAATATGATGTAGCACCATACACTTCCACTTCCAGATCCAGTACCAATGATAGGATAGTACAGCTTACCTGCACTTATTCATATCTCAGTTGTTTTACGACGGTCTGAGTTTCTTTCGAAAAGGACTCTGTTCAGCTGCTTCATCCTAATTCTATTGCGTTTCAGTAGACGAGACAGTGCAGAGAGACTCACTCTGTTTCAGTAGACGAGACAGTGCAGAGAGACTCACTCTGTTGACGTTTTAGGAATATGGTGTTATCTGCCATTATGTGGTCCTGCACTTCTCTGAGTCTGATGCAGTTATTTGCAATGACCATATTTAAAATGTGGGTATCCTGCTCTGGGGTGAACAGTTGACCTCTTCCATCAGATACTGGTTTTCTTGCAGTTCTGTAAAAACATTTGAATTTGTTTTAGTGATACTTTCAACCACAGTCAATGTGATTTCATCACTTATTGTGTTCCTGACTCCCATTCCTCTTCCCCGTCCTACTTCACCTCTTCCTTCTCCTCCTCCTCCTCTTACTTCTTCACCCCCTCGTCCTTGTCCTCCTCTTCCCTGTCATCTCCTTCTCCCCCGTCCTACTTCACCTCTTCCTTCTCCTCCTCTTACTTCTTCACCCCCTCGTCCTTGTCCTCCTCTTCTCCGTCCTACTTCACCTCTTCCGTCTCCTCCTCCTCTTACTTCTTCACCCCCTCGTCCTTGTCCTCCTCTTCCCCGTCCTACTTTACCTCTTCCGTCTCCTCCTCCTCTTACTTCTTCACCCCCTCGTCCTTGTCCTCCTCTTCCCTGTCCTCTCCTTCTCCCCTGTCCTACTTCACCTTACTTCTCCACCTCCTCGTCCTCCTCGTCCTCCTGAAGTTCTCATCCCTCTTACTCTCTGTCCAGTATTGGCCTCCATTGTTGTCCGAACCAAATGTTTACCTGTGTTTTCTTGTTTCCTTCTAGATCGAACCAAATGTTTACCTGTGTTTTCTTGTTTCCTTCTAGATCGAACCAAATGTTTACCTGTGGCCTATTTATAGTCCTCAAGCTCTGATTTGTAACTGAACTTAGTATCTAAAAGTGTTTTCACATGCGTCAATGTGGAAAGGCAATTGGCGAAATAGTGTAGCAACATAGAGACCAATGTTCACAGTTTTGCGAGAAGTGTGTTATTAAATTGCAAACTGAGTGTAAAGCAGAGAATGTGCATTCAATCTGGCACACTTGCTAAATGCATTGGCTACAAGTCTTAATGGTTTCAGAGATAGTGCTTCAAGAATCACTGTTAGTGTTTAAGCATTCAGAAAAAAACTGGAATCAGCACAATAGTTTTCAGCTGTGCTAACAATTGCAAAAGGGTTTTCTAATGATCAATTAGTCCTTTAAAATGATAAACTTTGATTAGCTAACAGAACGTGCCATTGGAACACAGGAGTGATGGTTGCTGATAATTGGCTTCTGTACGCCTATGTAGATATATATTTTTTTTAAATCAGCCGTTTCCAGCTACAATAGTCATTTACAACATTAACAATGTCTACTCTGTATTTCTGATCCATTTGATGTTATTTCTCCTCTAGACCCATTTAACTTTGGAGGGTCCTTCCTAGAATCCTATATGAACAGTCCACCAGCCTTATTAACCTTTAAAATAAATGATTTATGACAATATATTATATCATATGCCTCGGAGCTCCGGTATCAAATGTACCATCACCAGTTCTATGTAGAAGAACCCTTCTTGCCTTCCAAAGAACATCAAAGAACTCTTGTCTTCCCAAAAAAGGGTTCCCCAGATCAAAATATTTCTTGGTAGAACCCTATCCCTCCGCAAAGTATTGTATAACTAGTCACGACCATTACTACTGCAGCCAATACCACTATTTTATCTTATTTCACAACCGTAAATACTTTAAGACAAGCTAGCAAGCACACACATTTTCTTCAGGAAATGTACTTTCTACTTTAATTTGTGTGTGTGTTTTGTAGCGTGATTGGGAGGTGGCGGGGGGTGTAGGGGTGGGGGGCAGTGATTGGGAGTACAAGGGGGTGTAAGGAACAGGGGGGGAGTGTAGGGGAATGAGATTGAACCTGCGTCCCAAGTGGCACCCTTTTCCTTACATAGTGCACTACTTCTGACCGGAAAGCTATGGGCCCTGGTCAAGGGTACTGCAGGCAGCAGTAAAGCGGTAGTGCGGCCGGTCTGATGAAGCCATTAGCGCTGGGGCCCTCAACCACTCAATCACACTGACACATCAATAGTGTCCTGATGTAGCCATTCCTCAACACCCAGCCAACTCACCTTGCCCACTCTGCTAATCGCTGCAATCATTCAGTGGGGAAAGCCTGAACTCCCACCCTGTGGGGCTCCACCCCTTCGTTTCTCCCTCCCTCGCTTTCTCTCTCCCCTTGATTCAACCCTTCATCCTTCCTTCTGTCTCTTTCTCCTCGGCTCGTCCAGAAGTCAGTGTCGCTCTCTTCCTCTCCATCCTCCTATCCTTTTTTCAATTCCTCTCTTCTCCTTTCTCAACACCTAGCCAAGTCTTAGCGGGGGGCTGGTATGACGGAGCAGTGATGTACTATACACACTAAATGGGACACATTGGTAGAACCATTGAATAGAGGGTTGTCAAACAAAAATGTTTTTCTTTGGGGAGGGTTGTGTTTTTTTTATTGGGAAAAGAGGAGGGTAGTGTGTTTTTTTTGCCTTGGGTTTCAATTCACTGTATAATTTCTTCCATCCTAGCCAAATTTCAAGTTTAAATAGTCCTATGTACGGGATACACATGATATACCATCCAATGACCTGTTTACTTGCAGGTTCCTTCTCGACAATGCAACAACAAAAATAAATAATAAAATATAAGAATATGATCATAAAGTAAATGGCTCAGTAGAATAGAATAAACATTTTAGCATAAGTATAACTCAGGAAGGCACAATTTATAATCCAATATTTTGGGAAAGGCAGAATTGGGGGGCCAAGTGTTTAAACATATTGATGTCCTGAGGACTTGGGAATTACAGGAGCAATAAAGACACTTTTGGTGCTACTTTTAAATTGGACGTTTGGAGAACGTGGATGAATGTTTAATTCTGCAGTTAGACTGTGAGAGCTTGTTGGTGGATCGGGTCACATTGCCTCCTCTGCTTCCTGAAGCCAACAATGAACTCCTTTGTTTTGCTGACGATAAAAGGGAGAGGTTGTTGTCCTGGCAGAACAATGCCAGTTCACTTACCTCCTCCCTACAGGCTGACTCATCGTTGTTGGTTTTCAAGCCTACCATCGTGGTGTCGTCAGCAAACTTGATGATGGAGTTGATGTCGTGGGTGAAAAGGTGCACAGCAGAGGGCTGAGGACACAACCCTGGGGGGTCCCCTGTGTTAAGAGTCTGTGTGGAGAAGGTGTTGTTACCAATCCTCACAGCCTGTGGTCTGCTCGTCAGTCCAGGATTCAGTTGCAGAGGGTGTTGTCCCGACCCAGGGCTCTGAGCTTGGTGTTGAGTTTGGAGAGAACAATAGTTTTTGTTACGTTTGTCGTCAGAAGGAGACCAAAGTGCAGCGTGGTAGGCGTACATTCTTTTATTTAAATGTTCCACCAAGAAAACCAATACACCGACCGAACCGCTTCATCGTGCAAACTAAATGCACTCCAACTAAGACAAGATCCCACACTGAATGAGGGAAAAGGGTTGCCTAAGTATGATCCCCAATCAGAGACAATGAAACACAGCTGCCTCTGATTTGGAACCAAACTCGGACAAACACAAAGAAATAGAGAACATAGAATCTCACGCCAAATCACACCATGACCTAAACAAATAGAAAAATAAAACGTCTCTCTAAGGTTAGGGCGTGACAGTGTTGAATGCTGAACTGTAGGCAGTGAACAACATTCTCATACACAATTGATGTCGGAAGTTTACATACACTTAGCTTGGAGTCATTAAAACTTGTTTTTCAACCACTCCACAAATTTCTTGTTAACAAACAATAGTTTTAGTCGGTTAGGACATCTACTTTGTGCATGACACAAGTCATTTTTCCAACAATTGTTTACAGACACATTATTTCACTTATAATTCACTGTATCACAATTCCAGTGGGTCAGAAAGTTACATACACTAAGTGGACTGTGCCTTTAAACAGCTTGGAATATTCCAGAAAATTCTGTCATGGCTTTAGATGCTTCTGACAGGCTAATTGACATAATTTGAGTCAATTGGAGGTGTACCTGTGGATGTATTTCAAGGCCTATCTTCAAACTCAGTGCCTCTTTGCTTGACATCATTGGAAAATCAAAAGAAATCAGCCAAGACCTCAGAAAAAAAATTGTAGACCTCCACAAGTCTGGTTCATCCTTGGGAGCAACATCCAATTGCCAGAAGGTACCACGTTCACCTGTTCAAACAATAGTAAGCAAGTATAAACAGCATAGGACCTTGCAGCTGTCATACCGCTCAGGGAGGAGACGCGTTCTGTCTCCTAGAGAGGAATGTACTTTGGTGCGAAAAGTGCAAATCAATCCCAAAATAACAGCAAAGGACCTCGTGAAGATGAGGGAGGATACAGGTACAAAAGTATCTATAACCACATAAAAACGAGTCCTATATCGACATAACCTGAAAGGCCGCTCAGCAAGGAAGAAGCCACTGCTCCAAAACCGCCATAAAAAAGCCAGACTACGGTTTGCAACTGCATATGGGGACAAAGATCGTACTTTTTGGAGAAATGTCCTCTGGTGTGAAGACACAAAAATATAACTGTTTGGCCATAATGACCATCGTTATGTTTGGAGGAAAAAGGGGGAGACTGGCAAGCTGAAGAACACCATCCCAACCGTGAATCACGGGGGTGGCAGCATCATGTTGTGGCGGTGCTTTGCTGCAGGAGCGACTGGTGCACTTCACAAAATAGATGGTGTCAGGAGGCAGGACATCAGACATCAGTCAGGAAGTTAAAGCTTGGTTGCAAATGGGTCTACCAAATGGACAATGACCGCAAGCATACTTCCAAGGTTGTGGCAAAATGGCTTAAAGACAAAGTCAAGGTATTGGAGTGGCCATCACAAAGCCAAGACCTCAATCCTATAGGCAGAACTCAACAAGTGTGTGCGAGCAAGGAGGCCTACAAATCACACTCTGTTACACCAGCCCTGTCAGGAGGAATGGGCCAAAATTCACCCAACTTATTGTGGGAAGCTTGTGGAAGGCTACCCGAAATGTTTGACCCACGTTAAATAAGTTAAAGGCAATGCTACCAAATACTAATTGAGTGTATGTAAACGTCTGACCCAATGGAAATGTGATGAAAGAAACAAAAGCTGAAATAAATCATTCTCTACTATTTTTCTGACATTTGACATTCTTTAAATTAAGTGGTGATCATAACTGACCTAAGACAGGGCATTTTTACTAGGATTAAATGTCAGGAATTGTGAAAAACTGAGTTTAAATGTTTTTGGCTAACGTGTATGTCAACTGTACACTGTAGGCGTTCCTCTTGTCCAGATATTGGCCGCGTTAATAGCGTTGGAAATTGCGTCTTCCGTGGATCTGTTGGCGCGGGTCCAGTGTACCTGGCATACAGCCTTGGTGTGGCCCATGACCAGCCGCTCGAAAGCACTTCATGATGATCGGTGTGAATGCGACAGGGCTATAGTCATTTGGGCATGTCACCTTGTTTTACTTGGGCACTGGGACAATAGTGGTCTCCTTGAAGCAGGTGGGGACTACAAGCTGGGACAGGGACAGGTTGAAGATGTCCCACCAGCTGGTCAGCACACACTCTGAGGACGCGGCCTGGGATGCCATCTGGACCGGCGGCTTTGTGAGTTGCTCCCTCTAGAGTTGCTGCTTGTATGTGGGGAGTAGGAACAGAGAGACGTGATCTAATTGGCCAATGTGGGGGTGGGGATGGCGTTATATACATCACAGATGTTAGTATATACATGGTCCAGCACTTTCCTTCCTCTTGTGGGGCAGGATATACGTTCTTCCTTTGCTTGCATGCTCTTCCCCTGTCAAGGTGTTTTGGTATCTCTCTTATGCATTATTCTGTTCCGTGCGCTTAATTTACAATATGGTCTACCAGTCTAACTGTATATTCTGCCCTCTATCCACCATTCAGAGTGGCAATAGTAGTAGGTGGATCGTTTATCCAGATCTACAATAGGCTAAATAGCAATCATACCACGTACAAAATTATTCAAAGCTGCACCAATTTCCCATGTAAATCCACAAGAACAAGGAGGAATAGCTGATAGGCAGTGGAGAGCCCAGGTGCGACATCGCGCTTGAAAGAACAGTGATGACATGAGACACGCAGTTCAAAAATAACCCATATTGATCATGTTTAGGGACAATACAATTATCTAGACTAGCTTACAACACCACCATGCAATGAATAAATGCATAATTGTTTTAAAGTGGTTCTAACATTCTACTCAATGCTTTAAACTGCAAGTGAAAATGTCAGTTGAATAACGGCACAAAAAGCCATGTGATTTAAATTCCGTTCATTCTATAAGGATCAGTAGTGGGTCTACTCTGGACAGTTGATAAGGATCAGTAGTGGGTCTACTCTGGACAGTTGATAAGGATCAGTAGTGGGTCTACTCTACAGTTTATAAGGATCAGTAGTGGGTCTACTCTGGACAGTTGATAAGGATCAGTAGTGGGTCTACTCTGGACAGTTTATAAGGATCAGTAGTGGGTCTACTCTGGACAGTTGATAAGGATCAGTAGTGGGTCTACTCTGGACAGTTGATAAGGATCAGTAGTGGGTCTACTCTGGACAGTTGATAAGGATCAGTAGTGGGTCTACTCTGGACAGTTTATAAGGATTAGTAGTGGGTCTACTCTGGACAGTTGATAAGGATCAGTAGTGGGTCTACTCTGGACAGTTGATAAGGATCAGTAGTGGGTCTACTCTGGACAGTTGATAAGGATCAGTAGTGGGTCTACTCTGGACAGTTTATAAGGATCAGTAGTGGGTCTACTCTGGATAGTTGATAAGGATCAGTAGTGGGTCTACTCTGGACAGTTTATAAGGATCAGTAGTGGGTCTACTCTGGACAGTTGATAAGGATCAGTAGTGGGTCTACTCTCTACAGTTGATAAGGATCAGTAGTGGGTCTACTCTCTACAGTTGATAAGGATCAGTAGTGGGTCTACTCTACAGTTTATAAGGATCAGTAGTGGGTCTACTCTGGACAGTTGATAAGGATCAGTAGTGGGTCTACTCTGGATAGTTGATAAGGATCAGTAGTGGGTCTACTCTGGACAGTTGATAAGGATCAGTAGTGGGTCTACTCTGGACAGTTGATAAGGATCAGTAGTGGGTCTACTCTGGACAGTTTATAAGGATCAGTAGTGGGTCTACTCTGGACAGTTGATAAGGATCAGTAGTGGGTCTACTCTCTACAGTTGATAAGGATCAGTAGTGGGTCTACTCTCTACAGTTGATAAGGATCAGTAGTGGGTCTACTCTACAGTTTATAAGGATCAGTAGTGGGTCTACTCTGGACAGTTTATAAGGATCAGTAGTGGGTCTACTCTGGACAGTTTATAAGGATCAGTAGTGGGTCTACTCTCTACAGTTGATAAGGATCAGTAGTGGGTCTACTCTGGACAGTTTATAAGGATCAGTAGTGGGTCTACTCTGGACAGTTGATAAGGATCAGTAGTGGGTCTACTCTGGACAGTTGATAAGGATCAGTAGTGGGTCTACTCTGGACAGTTGATAAGGATCAGTAGTGGGTCTACTCTGGACAGTTGATAAGGATCAGTTGTGTGTCTATTCTTGATGATTTATAAGGTAGAAAGGCACATTTGCAGGCCAGTTTGGCTGTAATTTTACTTCTGAAACTGAGATGCTCTATTTGTTGCAGATCATCATTCTCTCAAGTAGTCCTATAATAATGTGGCCACATATGCTCCCAGCAGGTCCAGTTATTCATGGAAGATTAACTTGTGTTCTGCCTCCTCTCCGATCCAAGCGGCTATTCCCCGTGCACCTAGAACCTAACGCTTCAATATCCACTGAAACATGTTTCCTGTCAAATGTACTGATAATCAGGGAGAGGAGGGAGGTAGGAATGGGGCTAGAGAATGGAGAGGGAACGTGAGTGAGTGAGTGAGTGACAGAGATTGAGTGTGTGAGTGAGTGACTGAGTGATGAACATAGATACTGAGTGAGTGAGTCATGGACAGAGATAGTGAGTGAGTGAGTGAGTGAGTGAGTGAGTGAGTGAGTGAGTGAGTGATGGATAGAGAGAGAGAGTGAGTGAGTGAGTGAGTGAGTGAGTGAGTGAGTGAGTGATGGATAGAGAGACAGAGTGAGTGAGTGAGTGAGTGAGTGAGTGAGTGAGTGAGTGATGGACAGAGATAGAGTGAGTGAGTGAGTGAGTGAGTGAGTGAGTGAGTGAGTGAGTGAGTGAGTGAGAATGATGGACAGAGATAGAGTGAGTGAGTGAGTGAGTGAGTGAGTGAGTGAGTGAGTGAGTGAGAATGATGGACAGAGATTGAGTGAGTGAGTGGGTGAGTGAATGGGTGAGTGAGTGAGTGAGTGAGTGAGTGAGTGAGTGAGTGAGTGAGAATGATGGACAGAGATTGAGTGAGTGAGTGACAGAGATCGAGTGAGTGAGTGAGTGAGTGAGTGAGTGAGTGAGTGATGGACAGAGATTGAGTGAGTGAGTGAGTGAGTGAGTGAGTGAGTGAGTGAGGGAGTGAGGGAGTGAGTGACAGAGATAGAGTGTGAGTGCATGTGTCTTGGCTATTGGAATGCTGAATGATATTGTGAACACAGGCAGGCAGGTGTCTGGAGCTCATTCTATCTACCTCTCCTCTTTTGGATATTCCAACATGATCTCCTTATAAAATATGAATTTCCCAACATAAGATGATGTGGTAAAATGTTGGGTAGCATCCTATTCCCAATATAGGGTAGTGCACTACTTTAGACCAGGGCCCATAGAGGTAGTGCACAACTTTTTACCAGGGTCCATAGGGTAGGGCACTACTATAGACCAGGGCCCATAGGGGATAGTGCACTACTTTAGACCAGGGCCCATAGGGGATAGTGTACTACTTTAGACCAGGGCCCATAGGGGATAGTGCACTACTTTTTACCAGGGCCCATAGGGTAGTGCACTACTTTAGACCAGGACCCATAGGGTAGTGCACTACTTTAGACCAGGGTCCATAGGGTAGTGCACTACTTTAGACCAGGGTCCATAGGGTAGTGTACTACTTTAGACCAGGGCCCATAGGGTAGTGCACTACTTTAGACCAGGGCCCATAGGGACTAGTGTACTACTATAGACCAGGGCCCATAGGGTAGTGCACTACTTTAGCCCAGGGCCCATAGGGTAGTGCACTACTTTAGACCAGGGCCCATAGGGTAACATAATATGCATGGGATGGGTGCCGTTTGGGAAGCAGACACTGTGAAATAGGTCCATGTTTCTTTCCCTTTTCTCTGGCTTTAAATATCGTGTTGTTAGTTGACTAGAATATCCTGATGCTATGATTGATGAAACTATAGAGTATCTGTGAGATTCAAGTGTCGGTGGTCACAGATTTAGAAAGCTTTTGACTTGAGGAGTCTGAGATCTTAACAGCAGCTTTGTCTTGATTATTCCTCCCACATCTGCTTCTGTCCTTGGTTATTAACTACTTATTTATATGGCTATTCAGTGTGAACTAATTAGGGTTGAATGGTGGGAACCCGGTTACCGGGATTTACCGGGATTTACCGGGATTTACAGCCCTTTTCCCGGGATAAATAACTTCATGAAACCTGTAAATTCTAATAAATTATTTATGTGAACAGCATGGTGTGAAATGGAACTGTTAAATTATATGAGATGTCTAAATCTGTCTTCTCTACGGCCTCTGCATGATGAATCATCAACCCTCATTGTGGGGACAGAAAGCCCATCTCAGTGTAGGGCACAGTTCACAATGCATATGAAGACCCATGATCTCATCATGCTAACTTTTTTTCTTGTGACATTTGCTACAGCATAGCCTATGTTACAGTAATATAAAGACAGAATGCATGTCTAATTTACCAATCTACATCTGGATTTCGAGGATCACCTTGTTTTTTAATTGTAAATATTACATTTTTTTTATTACAGCTGCAGAGTTTTAGAACAACCTATCGCTCAAATATCGTTGCTTTAAATCAGCACACTCCATCAACGCCAATCATATTGCATCCAAAATAGATAATCCTGTTCTAGATTGATTTATAGCCCTATTCTGTGTATATAGATGTCCTAGCTTACCTCTTTCAGGTAATACATTCAATGCAGTATTAGCCTTATATTTAGATAATTAAAGATGGGTTATGTGTAATAATCTTCTGATTTATAGCCTCTGTCTCTTGCAGAATACACAAGCACGCGTGTTCCTCTGGGCTCTGCTAAAAAAAAAATGCTCCTTAGCTCTTGGAGTCCCATGCAGGAAAAACTAGACTAGAATAGCTTGCTGCCAATAGAACACACCAGGTAGTTTGAAAGAAGAGGTAACGTGTGATGGCGGTAGGCTATAGCAGTTATTTATTCAGACCCATCAACCAATCAGTCTTCGCGAAGAGAGGTGAAAGCATTCTGCATCTAGTTCTATATTATTCAAGGATGTCATCAAATCAAATCAAATTTTATTTGTCACATACACATGGTTAGCAGATGTTAACGCGAAATGCTTGTGCTTCTAGTTCTGACCATTCAGTAATATCTAACAAGTAATCTAACCTAACAATATACCTTAAACACACAAGTGTAAAGGAATTAATAAGAATATGTACATAAAAATATATGAATGAGCGATGGCCGAACGGCATAGGCAAGATGCAGTAGATGGTATAGAGTACAGTATATACATATGAGATGAGTAATGTAGGGTATGTAAACATTATATAAAGTGGCATTGTTTAAAGTGGCTAGTGACACATTTATTACATTCGTTTTTCATTATTAAAGTGGCTAGAGATGAGTCTGTATGTTGGCAGCCGCCACTCAATGTTAGTGGTGGCTGTTTAACAGTCTGATGGCCTTGAGATAGAAGCTGTTTTTCAGTCTCTCGGTCCCAGCTTTGATGCACCTGTACTGACCTCGCCTTCTGGATGATAGCGGGGTGAACAGGCAGTGGCTCGGGTGGTTGTTGTCCTTGAGGATTTTTTTGGCCTTCCTGTGACATCAGGTGGTGTAGGTGTCCTGGAGGGCAGATAGTTTGCCCCCGGTGATGCGTTGTGCAGACCTCACTACCCTCTGGAGAGCTTTACGGTTGTGGGCGGAGCAGTTGCCGTACCAGGCGGTGATACAGCCCGACAGGATGCTCTCGATTGTGCATCTGTAAAAGTTTGTGAGTGTTTTTGGTGACAAGCAGGATTCCTTCAGCCTCCTGAGGTTGAAGAGGCGCTGCTGCGCCTTCCCTCACCACGTTGTCGGTGTGGGTGGACCAATTCAGTTTGTCTGTGATGTGTACGCCGAGGAATGATCAATGATGAACAAAGGAAATCTAAACTTATTTAGTTTAACTGTTGAAAGCGAAAAAAGAATGATGCAACAATAGAGCGAGAAAGAGCAGGTAGGCTCATATTAATATTACGAAAGGTGCGTCAGCCTACTAGTTTTACATTGAGGCACTAGTATATTTCTAAATGAAATGCACTAGCCTAAACTTGTAACTTTGTAGGCCGCATGTGCTCCACCACAAATGTATGTTCTCTTCTGCTTCATCACGGTTTGAACACTGTGTGTAGTTCCAGTCCAATAACAATACAGTTTAATATAATACAGTATGGCAATACAGTTCACACACAAAAAGATTAGCCTACTGGAGCTAGTTTCATTTATTTACCCAAGAGAGCATATAGCTAGCTACATCTATGGGCTTTTCTGTTTTTTTTTCTTCTGTTTTTAACAGCACAATCTTTTTTGGACTTGGTCTCATTAAATGTGGTTAATTTAGGGATCATAACATATATTTAACATATGTCTCATCAGGCTCAGGAAGCATCGGGCTTGAATTTTCATTCTGATCAAAGCTATAATCAAATCCAGACATGTATATGCCATATAAAGCTTCATAATTGTCACTCCCTGACCTTAGAGAGCCTTTTTATTTCTCTATTTGGTTAGGTCGGGGTTTAATTTGGGTAGGCATTCTAGTTTTTCTATTTCTTTATTGGCCGGGGAATCAGAGGCAGCTGTCTATTGTTGTCTCTGATTGGGGATCATATTTAGGCAGCCCTTTTCCCACTTTAGATTGTGGGAGCTGCTGGTTTCGGCAGGAAATAGGTTAACCAGGAGGAAAGGGATTTATTCTCCGGATGGAACATTTGTAAAATATCAGGAAAATATTCAACTCTAGTATTAACGTGGGTTGTTTTCTCAGATAGAACATACTGAGATGAATTGAATGGAAAAAATAACAATATACTTATTTGACAGGTGTGTTGATCACACACACACACACACACACACACGTACACGCGCACACGCACACGCACACGTACACACACACACACACACACTACACTCCGTGTTTCAGAGCTTGCAGGCGGTATCCCTGTTGATCAATTAGTCCAAGCTACATTCTTCATAAAGTTTTCAAATGAAACACAATCAAACTCTCACACCTAAACACTTCACTGCACCTGTTAAACTCAGCAAAAAAATAAACGTCCCTTTTTCAGGACCCAGTCTTTCAAAGATAATTCGTAAAAATCCAAATAACTTCACAGATCTTCATTGTAAAGGGTTTAAACACTGTTTCCAATGCTTGTTCAATGAACCATAACCAATTAATGAACATACACCTATGGAATGGTCGCTAAGACACTAACAGCTTACAGACTAGGCAATTAAGGTCACAGTTATGAAAACTTAGGACACGAAAGAGGCCTTTCTACTGACTCTGAAAAACACCAAAAGAAAGATGCCCAGGGTCCTTGCTCATCTGCGTGAACGTGTCTTAGGCATGCTGCAAGGATGCATGAGGACTGCAGATGTGGCTAGAGCAATAAATTGCAATGTCCGCACTATGAGACGCCTAAGAGAGCGCTACAGGGAGACAGGATGGACAGCTGATTGTCCTCGCAGTGGCAGACCATGTGTAACAACACCTGCACAGGATGGGTACATCTGAACATCACACCTGCAGGAGAGGTACATGATGGCAACAACAACTGCCCGAGTTACACCAGGAACGCACAATCCCTCCATCTGTGCTCAGACTGTCTGCAATAGGCTGAGAGAGGCTGGACTGAGGGCTTGTAGGCCTGTTGTAAGGCAGGTCCTCACCAGACATCACCGGCAACAACGTCGCCCATGGGCACAAATCCACCGTCGCTGGACCAGACAGAACTGGCACAAAGTGCTCTTCACTGACGAGTTGCGGTATTGTCTCACCAGGGGTGATGGTTGGTTCGCGTATATCATCGAAGGAATGAGCGTTATAACAAGACCTGTATTATGGAGCAGGAACGATTTGGAGATGGAGGATCAGTCATGGTCTGGGCGGTGTGTCACAGCATCATCGGACTGAGCTTGTTGTCATTGCAGGCAATCTCAACGCTGTGCGTTACAGGGAAGACATCCTCCCTCATGTGGTACCCTTCCTGCAGGCTCATCCTGACATGACTCTCCAGCATGACAATGCCACCAGCCATACTGCTCGTTCTGTGCGTGATTCCAGCAAGACATGAATGTCAGTGTTCTGCCATGCCCACCGAAGAGCCCGGATCTTAATCCCATTGAGCACGTCTGGGACCTGTTGGATCGGAGGGTGAGGGCTAGCGCCATTCCCAACAGAAATGTCTAGGAACTTGTAGGTGCCTTGGTGGAGGAGTGGGGTAACATCTCACAGCAGTGTGTGTGTGTGTGTGTGTGTGTGTGTGTGTGTGTGTGTGTGTGTGTGTGTGTGTGATGTATAGACATTATTGACAGTATATTAATAGTATATGTAGTATATCTGTAGAATATATAGAATATTATATGTACAGTAATAGATAGGATAGGCCTTGACTAGAATACAGTATATACATATGAAATTAGTAAAACAGTATGTAAACATTATTAAAGTGACTAGTGTTCCATTACTAAAGTGACTAGTGATTCCACGTCTATGTACATAGGGCAGCAGCCTATAAGGTGCAGGGTTGAGTAACCGGGTGGTAGCCGGCTAGTGACTAAAGTTCAGGGCAGGGTACTGGGCGGAGGCCGGCTAGTTATGGCTATTTAACAGTCTGATGGCCTTGAGATTAGCAACTGCTTTTCAGTCTCTCGGTCCCAGCTTTGATGCACCTGTACTGGCCTCACCTTCTCGATGGTAACGGGGTGAACAAACTTTGCTGAAAATAAACACAGTTGACAGTGAGAGGAAGTTTACAGTAAAAGCTGCCAAAACTGAAAGAAATAATCCAGAAATAATATTAATCACGGGAAGAAAATGTAGCCTCTGATTTAGTAATGAGAGAGACTCCTCAGCTCTGTTGCATGCTGGGTATGTATATAGTCAATGGTAGTCTTCGAGGGGACTCCTATGGTAGGTACACCTATACCTCATCTCTTGGCAGTAGTACTGGAGACTACTTTATCACTGACCTCAACCCAGAGTCTCTCAGAATGTTCACAGTGAGCCCACTGACACTCCTATCAAATCACAGCAAAATGACTGTCTACTTGAACAGAGCAATACTCAAAACATGAGGCATGAAAGCCAAAGGATCATTTTTTTTATTAAGAAGTGTGATAAAGGCCATACCCCTTCAGTAACACGATTCTTAGCACTAAATGAGACGCAGAGACATGACAAAAAGAAGGAAACTGTTTAGGTTGTTCTTCCTTCAACTCTCCCCGGGGCAGTACAAACAAAGGCGTGTAAGGGCTATCTTTTGTTTTATTTTTGAATTTTTTTTATGTCACCTTTATTTAACAAGGTAGGCTAGTTGAGAACAAGTTCTCATTTACAACTGCGACCAGCACAAGATAAAGCAAAGCAGTGCGACGCAAACAACAACACAGAGTTACACATGGAATTAACAAACATACAGTCAATAATACAATAGAAAAAGTCTACATACAGTGTGTGCAAATGAGGTAGGATAAGGGAGGTAAGGCAATAAATAGGCCATAGTGATGAAATAATTACAATATAGCAATTAAACACTGGAGTGATAGATGCAGAAGATGAATGTGCAAGTAGAGATACTGGGGTGCAAAGGAGCAAAATAAATAAATAACAGTATGGGGATGAGATAGTTGGATGGGCTAATTACAGATGGGCTATGTACAGGTGCAGTGATCTGTGAGCTGCTCTGACAGCTGGTTCTAAGTTAGTGAGGGAGATATGAGTCTCCATCTAAACAATCAAGTAAAAATACAACTACCAGTTGGTACTAAACTGAAAACCAACAGCTTGAGCCAAACCTGTAACAGGGGCTAATGGCACTGTGGAATTCTCCGTAACCTCCGGCTGTAATCATTCTGCCTTCCCTCTGCCCTTCCTTAAAATAGCACCAACAGCAATTAGTCAATTGACCTCAGGTGAGCTCATCAGTAGTGGCTGTAGTCCAGGAGAGGTGGGTCGCAGCCTTGCGAGGGTTAACACGTTTAAATGTCTTTCTCACGTCGGCCACAGAGAAGAGAGGGGACACAGTCCTTGTTAGCGGGCTGCGAAGGTGGCACTGTATTATCCTCAAAGCGGGTCAAGGTGTTTAGTTTGTCTGCAAGCGAGACGTCTGTGACGTGGCTGGTTTTCTTTTTGTAGTCTGTGATTTCCTGTAGACCCTGCTACATATGTCTCCTGTCTGAGCCATTGAATTGCGACTCAACTTTGTCCCTGTACCGACATTTCACTTGTTTGATTGCCTTGCGGAGGGAATAACTACACTGTTTATATTCAGCCATATTTCCAGACCTCTTTCCATGGTTAAATGCGGTGGTTTGCACTTTCAGTTTTGCGCAAAAAACGCCATCCATCCATAGATTCTGGTTATGGTAGGTTTTAATAGTCACAGTGGGTACAACATCTCCAATGCACTTCCTTATAAACTCACTCAGCGTATGTATCGATTTTAGTCTCTGAGGCTGCCCGGGACATTTCCCTGTCTACGTTATCGAAACAAACTTGAAGGGTGGATTCCGATTGGTCAGACCAGTGTTGAATGGTTCTAGTTTCAGGTACATCCTGTTTTAGTTTCTGCCTATAAGACGGTAAGAGCAAGATGGAGTTGTGTTTGGATTTGCCGAAGGGAGGGCAAGGGAGGGCTTGTATCCATCGCGGAAGTTAGAGTAGCAGTGATCGAGTGTATTGCCTGCACGAGTGCTGAATTCAATATGCTGATAGAATTTAGGTAGCCTTGTTCTTAAATTTGCTTTGCTAAAATCCCCAGCTACAATAAATGCAGCCTCAGGATATATCGTTTCCAGTTTACATAGAGTCCAGTAAAGTTCCCTGAGGGCCGTCATGGTGTCTGCTAGAGGGGGTATATACACCACTGTGACTATAACTGACGAGAATTCTCTTGGGACATAATTTGACCAGCATTTGATTGTAAGGAATTCTAGGCCTCTTCTGCGAACCGAACAAAGGATACACTTTGGGAAAGTCGTATTCCTGGTGTCAATGTTGGTAAGTTAACGTCGCTCTTATATCCAATAGTTCTTCCCAGCTGTATGTAAAAACACTTCAGATTTTCTGTGCTAAAAATGTAAGAAATCATACATAAGAAAAGAAAATACTGCATAGTTTCTAAAGGACTTGAAGCAAAGCGACCATCTCTGTCGGTGCCAGTAGAAAACCTAAGCAGTATATTTGACCTCTCAGCTTCACTATAAAATCTAAACATTTTAAACATAATATAGAAAAACATTTACAACAATGACAAATGGTTTGAAGAAGAATGCAAAAAACCTAAGAAAGACATTGAGAAACCTATTCAGACAACATAGAGACAGAGAACCTGAGCCTGGTGATTCACTATTGTGAATCACTAAAACAATACAGAAATAAACTAGGGAAA
Source organism: Oncorhynchus clarkii lewisi (assembly GCF_045791955.1). Classification (NCBI taxonomy): domain Eukaryota; kingdom Metazoa; phylum Chordata; class Actinopteri; order Salmoniformes; family Salmonidae; genus Oncorhynchus; species Oncorhynchus clarkii. The sequence continues at coordinate 79,770,456 of NC_092166.1, read as the reverse complement.
AAGAAGGAACAGCACATCAGAAATCAGCTGAATGTAATTGAAGAATCCATAGATTCAAACCACTTCTGGGAAAATTTGAAACACTAAAAAAAACAATGAGTTATCTATCCAAAACGGAGATGTATGGCTAAACCACTTCTCCAATCTTTTTGGCCCTGTAACAAATAACAAACAGCAAAAACATATACCTTATAAAATATAAATCTTAGAATCAACTATTAAAGACTACCAGAACCCACTGGATTTTCCAATTACATTGAATGAAATACAGGACAAAATGCAAACCCAACCTAAATAGGCCAGTGGTGTTGATGGTACAGTGGTTCCTCATTTAAAAGTTGCGTCATACTGCGGTACACCTTGCGTGCTGCCGCAGCATTGTGTGGCACGTCATTTAATTGTCAGCCATTTTTTCTGTTACTGCAAGTTATTGCCAGTTTGACCACCAGATGGCATCTTTGAGAAGCATTTGATAGTGTGCCAAATTGGCATTAGCAGAGAATTTAAAACCTTTTTTGTAATAACATAGATTATGGGATTGATTTTAAGAAATGTGGCTTTGTTACGATTGTTTGGACCAAGGACCAAGGCGCAGTGGATGTTGAGTTCCACATCATTTATTGGAAAGTGAAACTTAGCAAAACAATAAACAACAAACTAACAACAAACCGTGACTACAGAGGTGCTACTAACTCAAAACAATATAAAATAAACACAGGCGGGAACAAACACTACTTAAATATCAACGATTTACCAGCTGCCTCTAATTGGGAATCATACACAATCACCAACATAGAAAAACAAACCTAGAACTCCACATAGAAATAATAAACTAGACTAACCCCCCAGTCACGCCCTAACCTACTCGACCATAGAAAATAAGGATTCTCTACGGTCAGGACGTGTCAGGCTTAATTAATTAGATTAATATTATAGTGTTTCTATTCAGAGAAAAATGAAAAACGAAACCCCCTGGGTTTCCATTGGGATGGAATGGAAAATATGGCGCTGTACAACGTGACAGTCGGGAGTAGGCTACAAGATTGGAGGATTCTAAATTGTTTGCCTTCATTAGACAACTTTGTTCCAATATTTCTGTAAATCAGTGATATTTTTTCCCCATAGTAAATCGTTATGGATCCATAACTAGATCAACATCTGCATTTTGAAATAGTGCTTTTTTTTATAATTCTTTAAGATAACCTTCGGGCCAACTGGGGGCCCAAGGCTGGTTAGAGGACACCACTAGAGACACTGTAATTGTGATGAACTGAGAGAATATCAAGGTAGCACTGTAATTCATTAATCATTTGCTGTCTGCCTCTGTTCTTACCTCTTTCCCTTTCTGTCTTCTACACCTCTCGCCCCACCTCGTCTTTCGTCCTCGTTTTATAATGCACAACATATGTGCATTAATGTACAGATTGAACTTGCATTTATGATATAATATTACAATTATCATAATTATAATGCATTTATTATGTATTTATAATACCTAATGAACTTCTTTCAATAAAGCGTTTCACATTCTCCACAGGTTGAAATTAAGTATCTCATTGAAATACTTTCCTGTGTCCTCAGATTAATGCAGATGAAGGGAATTAGATATGCGAAGAAAATTATGCATATATGAATTACAAATCAGCCTTTACTTAAATCATATTTCTGTAACTATGCAATAGACTAATGTGTAAATCATTGCTGTCCCAGGAGCAGGAGTGATAAACACTGTTGAAGTGTATAATCGTAATACATACATGCAGACACACAGTTTGATAAGACTGAAAAATAATGTCTCAGTGATTAATACCTGAACCGCACCTTTATTTGCCAAGGAAGAGTACATGATCAGTGAATATATTCAATGTACAGGCTACAATGTGGGGATCTCATGAGTGGTAATAACTACACTACATGTATATTGGACTTGCATCCTTGGCACAATACAGTTAGTATATTCTACTCAATCCAAAGGCTTCATTAATGCCATTCAGACTTGAAGTTGATACAACAACTATGATAGCTGAGGTTCATAGATTGGTATGAATATTAGTTCAGAACCTAATGTTTTAGGGTCCATACACAGATCGTATATATACTGTAGCTAGCTACATATCCATAGGCACACAGATCGGCTATATACTGTAGCTAGCTACACATCCATAGGCATACAGTTATTTTTATCCTCCACTACACAATAAGCAAGTAAATAGTTGGCTAGCTACGTTACTTCAGCTGCATTGCAAGGCAAGCTTACACAATTGTACATTCAATTTGCAGTAAATGCTTTAGCTAGTGAGATTCTTCACATCCACTGTTTCACAAAATGACAGCCTGGTTTTTCTGTATTTCTCAGGAGTCCCTAAAACATTAAACAACACGAATTACAAATTAATTATCATGTCATAACACGAGCAAGATAGCTGGCTACATTAACAAACATATTCCTCTCAATTGTAATTTTTTTGCTTGACTCATTATGAAGTTATAACTACTTACATCTGGTTCCACCGTAATGTTTTGTCAGCCATCTTTACCAAGGTAGCTCGCGTCAAATGTGTCATTGGAAACACTCGATATAATCGGTCATATAAAAACCTTGGGACAGAAATGCATAATGAGTGCTCTAACTCCCCCTTGTGGTGGCCTGGAGCATTGAAACCGTAACACTGGGTACCTAAAAGTTCCGCGGTGTAAGCTCGCAACGTTTAAAGGAGGAACCACTGTATCCTCAATGAAAGGATAAAAAATACAGACTACAAATTCCAATTGGCTATACATAACCTCTTTAACATTTTCCTTAGCTCTGGCATCTTCCCCAATATTTCTAACCAAGGACTGATCATCGCCATCCACAAAAGTTGAGACAAATTTGACCCAAATAACTACCATGGGAGTTGCATGCAACCTTAGAGAAATCCTCTGCATTAACAGCAAATGATCTGATTTAATGTCAAATTGTCATTTTAAAATTACAGTATGACCGTATGACAGACCGCATATTCATTCTGCACACCCTAATTGACAAACAAAACAAAACAAAAGGCAAAGTCTTCTCATGCTTTGTTGATTTCAAAAATGTTTTGACTCAATTTGGCGTGTGGGTCTGCTATACAAATTTATAGAAGTGGTGTTGGGGGAATAACATACAACATTATAAAATACATGTACACAAAAAACAAGTGTGTGGTTAAAATTGGTTAAAAAAAACACACATTTCTTTCCACAGGACCGTGGGGTGAGACAGGGATGCAGCTTAAGCCCACCCTCTTCAACATATATATCAATGAATTAGCGAGGGCACTAGAACAGTCTGCAGCACACGGCCACACCCTACTAGATCTGAAGTCAAATGTCTACTGTTTGCTGATGATCTGGTGCGTCTGTTCCAATCAAGGAGGGCCTACAGCAGCACCTAGATCTTCTGCACAGATTCTGTAAGACCTGGGCCCTGACAGTAAATCTCAGTAAAACTAAAATAAGTGTTCCAAAAAGGTCCAGTTGCCAGGACTTAAAAAACAACAACATCTAGACACCGTTGCCCTCGAGCACACAAAAAAACTATACATACCTCGGCCTAAACATCAGCGCCATTGGAGACATATGGGGGAGTAGTCTGAAAGCCATCCCCAGGATGGTAATTCGATCCGGGGGAGACTGAGTGGGAGAGCAGCCTTTCTCCTCCTCTGTCTGGAGGTTTGACCTGATTAGAGAGAGAGAGAGAGATATGTGAGTGAGGTACAAGCAAACCGATATCGATACTAATGCTGAATATCACCTGCACACAGACTACAGTATTTCACACAAAAACAAGTGCTATATGAATTATGAACCCCACACATCCAGAATTAGCAATAACATAAACACATAGATTCACTGTACAGTACGTTCTCCTACATTACGGCTGGTTGGCTTCTGGATACTGTAGCCTACATGGCCTCATCAGTTAGTTAGGCTGGGGCCAGTGTAGGTGGCACGCGCACACGCATATGCACACCCACACACACAGAGAGAGGTCAGTGTAGGTGGCTGGTACAGTACAATATGGGGAGAAACATTATTGTTTTCAGAACAGCATCACATTCGGTATGGTCAGGAGCTAAGGGAAGGCGTGGAGACTAATCCTATGAGCTGCCGTCACCATGTTTGTGATCCTCTGGATCGACGTAAATGACAGCGTGATCCAGTTCCCGCCAATATTCAGAAATGGCATACAACCATTGAAGAGGATGGGGACAACATTCCACAGGCAACAATCCACAATCTGATTGACTCTGTGCGAAGGAGGCAAAAGATGGTCACACCAGATACTGACTGGTTTTCTGTTCATTAAATATTTGCTGACACCCGACAGTCAAATCTTGTCACCAGTACAGTAGCTATCTAGCTATATAAACCATATTTAGCTATGCAAATATGCCTTCTCCAGTTTTGGTTACAAGTCTACATATTTAAATTAGGTAATAGAATATCTTGTTACCATTGGAATATTAAAATGAGAGTTAGGCTGATGTCACCCTATCCCTTAAAAATTATTTGGGCTGGGTGCAGTATTGAGTAGCTTAGATGAATAAGGTGCACAGAGTAAACTGTCTGCTACTCAGGCCCAGTTGATAATACATGCATATTATTAGTAGATTTGGATAGAAAACACTCTGACGTTTCTAAAACTGTTTGAATGATGTCTGTGAGTGTAACAGAAATCTTATGTCAGGCAAAAACCTGAGAAAAAATCCAACCAGGAAGTGGGAAATCTGAGGTTTGTAGTTTTTCAACTCTTGGCCTATCGAATACACAGTGTCTATGGGGTCATATTGCACTTCCACTAGATGTCAACAGTCTTTAGAACCTTGTTTGATGCTTCTACTTTGAAGTGAGGGTGAATGAGAGGGGATGGTGATGCGCGTTCACGTGAGAGTTAGCTTGAGTTCCATTGCATTTCTGAAGACAAAGGAATTCTCCGGATGGAACATTATTGAAGATTTATGTTAAAAACATCCTTAAGATTGATTCTATACATCGTTTGACATGTTTCTACGGACTGTAAAGGAACGTTTTGACTTTTCATCTGCTCCTAGTAATCGTGCATCATGAATTTGGAATACTGGGCTAAACGCGTGAACAAAAAGGCGGTATTTGGACATAATTGATGGACATTATCAAACAAAGCAAACATTTATTGTGGAACTGGGATTCCTGGGAGTGCATTCTGATGACGATAATCAAAGGTAAGTGAATTTCTGACTTCTGTTGACTACACAACATGGCGGATATCTGTTTGGGTTGTTTTGGTCTCTGAGCGCCGTACTCAGATTATAGCATGGTGTGCTTTTTCCTTAAAGTTTTTTTGAAATCTCACACAGCGGTTGCATTAATAATTACGCCTCCTGAATCCAAGTGTTTGACATGGAGGAGGGGACCAGTAAATTTATGATTAAACTTCGTCAATGTAGAAGCAACAGACGTTTTTCATACTTTGGTCATTGTACTTTGATCTGGTTTCATCAAATGTCATGAAAAAATACTGCTTAGTATAAAGCTATATTTGCATGTTTCCCAGAATGCCTTGCATTTGGATTGAATTGTAGAGTTACCACAGAGTTTTTGAAGGCACTGTTGTAATCACTCTTTTAAAAAAAAAAAAGGTTATGTGAAACAATATTTTATTTTCTTGTAATCATTTCTGTATTTAGTATAGTACAAGCTGCTGTCCTAGGCATCATAAAACTTGCCAAAATTATAAACCTAAATGCAAACATGTGAACCTGGTTGGTGTTCTGACTGATTATAGTCTACTAAAGCCAACATCTTACCGCTGCGCTACACATTTTGATGAAAGCAGGGAAAAAATGTATATCTGATAATCACATACTGCTAGATGTCAATAATGTGCATTGTGAACAGATAACGCAGCTCTGAGTAATGGCACATTTTGGTGAAAGCGCGGAGGCCTTCAGAAAGCCTTCAGTTTCCCATCCTTAGCTTACACTGCTTTCTTTGGATGACCCAACTGCTGGGTTGCAGGCAGGCACTTACATGTTTTTATTTTATTAAATTTTTTAAGAGCAAGGTTTGTTGATGATTAGTTATTGAGATATGACCAAGCGGATTTGATCAGAAGACTGGAGGCTTGTCTTAGTAATGTCGTGGCTTTCAGGAAGTCATTTTTTTTGGGCCACCCGTGAGAGTCAATGTCATTCTGGTTCATTTGTTCTGTTGAATTATTATCTCCTATTATGGTTCAACACTAATATCATTATTTGAGTGTCTTTAATGTAGTGATGGGTAAATGGCTAAATGATGCTTCTTGAAGAATTAAGGGCATTTCAACCAATTGTATCAACAAAAAAAGGTTTGGTACCTGAGACTTTGATTTATAATACATGATATCCCACACACTGTAGACCATGCTCAGAGTAGCATTTGTTTGTCTTGTCCCGCTACCAAACCTATCAGGTGGTTGTTTGACGAAAAGAAGCTTCGGACTTCATTGATCATGTGCTTCTGATAAAGTGATACAAGTCTTTGTCACACTGCTTTGAAGTAAACTGCTTAGCTATTTTGACCGTACAGTACTCCTTTGAGCTCCAGTATCAAACTGAACAGTACTACTTAAAACCCTGTGCAGATCCCAAATGTGATATCCCAAATGGGATAATAGCCACTTTGTTGCAATTTCTAAATAATCATGTTCATATTTTTGGTTTTCAGAACATTTAATGTATAATAATATTCCAGGAAATGTAACATTGCCGTGTACAAACTTAACATGATTAACAGGAATGACATTTACTCTCAAGGTAACTCTAATAAGCCAAACTTCCTGAAAATATCTATATTTTTTAATAAAGACCCAGCTGCTTGGTCAACCCAGAATGAAAGTGAATAAAACGCCATTTCATGGTTAATAAATTAACACAGCTTGTTACATTATACTGGCTTGCAAAGTGATGTATAATTCCTATTGAAATGCAACCAGAGTAGGGATATCTAGTAATGTCTAGTAACGTATCTAGTAACTAGTAACGTTTGATGCCTGAGCTCTTTATGTTACAGCAGTGTGTACGAGGGATGTTCCAAGATGTGAGAAGTGTTCAGGAGTGGGGCAGATGACTGTGTGGTTTTGGTGGATGACACTGTGTGTGTCAGCTGTAGGAGTGCTCATGCTGCTGGAGAATGGGATGTGTCCGGTGAGAGAGAGGCAGGTTAAAGTTGCCAGGGTCAAAGTAGTGCAGAAGATGTTGTATGCTGAGGCAGTGAAGAAAGTAGACGTTGAAGGGTGAGGGATCCTGAGACGATCCCAGTGAATAATAGATTTGTGCCAGCACAGAGGGATAGGGCAATGAGCGATTTATGCTTCAGTAATTTTGGCTTCTTGGCATTCATAGCAATGGTTATCAACTGTACTGCAGAAATGGAATGTAAATCACAGAAAATATATTGTGGCAGCTTCAGAGAAGTATTTGGATATATGCAATTTAACTTCAGAAGAGTTACAGGTTGTGTTGAGGAGTGGTGTCCCGTTCTCCCAGGCAGTTGGCATGGTGCAGGACCAGATAGGGTCAAAGTAGTGGAATAGGGTAGTGGGTTCATGGGGTGGTGAATTGTATCTTTATGAAATAGTGGTATATAGATGTAGGGTTAGTTGGTGGTGTAATAGTGGTATATAGATGTAGGGTTAGTTGATCCTGCAATTTTTTCCTTTTAGGAACAGGAATAATGAAGATAATTGAATGTGGGTAGGCCGTGACTGGCCTCACCCTTCATTAAAGTAGGTGGCGATGTACGCTCCTTAAAGTTGGATGCGATCCACCAACCCAATCCCAAAGAAGAAGAAGACGATGCCTGAGCTCCAAAGCATGCGTCTGTAACCGGTGTGAAATGGTTAGCTAGTTAGCGGTGCGCTTGTACCGTTCAATCAAAGACGTCACCTACTCTGAGACCTCGAGGTAGTTGTTTGTGGGTAACGATGCTTTGAGGGTGATTGTTGTGTTCAGATGGTCTCTGGTTCAAGACCAGATTGGGGAAAAGCGAGGAACAGAAACAACGCTGTTGCATTGATACTATTGAACCGGACCACTGGTTGCTGCAAAGAAGGCTGAGTGTAACGTGTATGAAATGGTAAGCGCTAGTAGCATTTCAATCAGTGACGTCACCAGCTCTGAGACCTTGAAGTAGTCGTTTCCCTTTCTCAGCAAGGGCTGTTGTGGCGCAATAGACAATGGGTGACTGTTGTCAATGTGTTCCGATGATCCGGGTTCAAGGAGCGGTGAGGAGAGGAGAGGCACGAAGCAATACTGTTACAAGTCTAAATCGCTAAGCAGTGTACTTCAAAGCAGTGTGACGATACCTGTACCACTCTATCAGAAGCAAGTGATCAATGACGTCCGAAGCTTTGTTTCATTGAAAAATCACCTAATTGGTTCAGTATTGGTTTGGTAGAAGACCAAGAGGCTACGGCTGCTCTAAATTCTTTCACCAGCAGGTGCCACGAGTGTACACTGTGTTGATCAAAGCCTTGAGTAATGAACATATTTTCAACAGAATTTGCCGGAAAACCACTTCAGGAAGCTTTGTTTCCCCATCACTATGAATATACAACCCTTTTTTAATCACCCACTACCTACATTCAGAATGACTGCCAGGTTTGGGAAGACTGAAATACACACAAAAACAACCTGCACTACAAGCATGCTGGGAAATATGATAATGATGAGTGTGGTTTTTTGTTCAACGCTGGTCATTAACACCAACACTGAGGTTATTTTACATCAATGAGCGTTAATTCAACACTTACAGAGTTCATTGTTCTGTTTTAGAGTGTAGTACCTCAAAGTAAGGCCTTTTGAAAGGCTCCCGAGTGGCACAGCGTTCTAAGGCACTACATCAGTACAAGAGGCATCACTACAGTCCCTGATTTGAATCCGGGCTGTGTCACATCCGGCCATGATTGGGAGTCCCATAGAGCGGCATACAATTGGTCCAGGTTTGGCCGGGATAGGCCGTCATTGTAAATAAGAATTTAATGACTATCATGTATAAATAAAGGTTCAGTGAAAGATGTGTTGTGTTAACACTTTCCAGTGTCTATACGGGTTCACACTTTAAGTGTTAATTTAGCAGTCTCAGTGATAACTTAACCTCTCTGGGATATTCAGGACGGTAGCGTCCCACCCCGCCAAAAGCCAGAGAAAGTGCAGGGCGCGAAATTCAAAACAACAAAAATCTCATAATTAAAATTTCTAAAGCATACAAGTATTTTACATCATCTCGTTAATCCAGCCACAGTGTCTGATTTCAAGAGGGCTTTACAGCGAAAGCATCACAAACGATTATGTTAGGTCCCCACCAAGTCACAGAAAAACACAGCCATTTATTCCAGCCAAAGAGAGTCACAAAAAGCAGAAATATAGATTAAATGAATCACTAACCTTTGATGATCTTCATCAGATGACACTCACAGGACTTCATGTTGCACAATACATGTATGTTTTGTTCGATAAAGTGCATATTTATATCCAAAAATCTCATTTTACATTGGCGTGTTATGTTCAGTAGTTCTAAAACATGAGGTGGTTTTGCAGAGAGCCACATCAATTTACAGAAATAATCATAATAAACATTGATAAAAGATACAACTATTATACATGGAACTTTAGATATACTTCTCCTTAATGCAACCGCTGTGTCAGATTTCAACTTTCACATGACCGCATGTCACGAGCTCGTGTCAATCTGCCAGACACCTGGCTCAATCCCCTCTCATTCCCCCCTTCACAGTAGAAGCATCAAACAAGGTTCTAAAGACTGTTGACATCTAGTGGAAGCCTTAGGAAGTGCAACATGACCGATATCCCACTGTATCTTCGATAGGCTATGAGTTGAAAACCTACAAACCTCAGATTTCCCACTTCCTGGTTGGATTTTTTCTCAGGGTTTCGCCTGCCATATGAGTTCTGTTATACTCACAGACATCATTCAAACCGTTTTAGAAACGTCAGAGTGTTTTCCATCCAGGTATACAAATTATATGCATATTCTAGCTTTTATGGCTGAGTAGCAGGCAGTTTACTCTGGGCACGTTATTCATCCAAGCTACTCAATACTGCCCCCCAGTCACCAAGAAGTTAACACTGGAGACTTTGCTATGGACCAAATTATAAATGGAGGCTTTACACACCAAATCATACAAGACGACCGCAGGGCTCTCTATCCACTAGTCACACATGATCACACACAGGCACACGTATGCATGCATAAACACACACACACACACCATACACACACACCGCCCCAGCCACCTACACACCTGAAGCCATCCTTTACCCCAGCAGCACCACTGACAGACTCAGCTGTCTCCACTACAATGGGCTGTGTGTAATCGATGGGGCTTTCTAGGTATCACTACCTGCGTGTTTTCTCTTTTAATAAAGAGGCCCAGACCACCCACCTGATTCCATGTTAATCACAGCTAAACCGCTAGACCTCACGGCTCCATATCTGATAAACCAGGAGGGTAATCACTCAACGCACATTTCCAGTTAAAGCCAGTTAAAGCTACCATTCAAGAGCAATTTCTCAGCCTTTCCCAGCCCCGGCTCCAGCATGCTGTTGCAGCCCCTGGCTTAGTCTCAAGTGGCACCCTGTTTCCTATATAGTACACTCCTTTTCGACCAGAGCCCTATGGGCCCTAAGTAGGGAATAAGCTTTCATTTCACACTCAACCTCTATGCGGTATGTTGATAGCGGTGTGCCCTTGCTCCCCGAGCACAATTGAAATGGAGGCAAGGGGGAAGGAATCGAATTGAATTTTTATCTGTGGCCAATTGGCCAATTGGGGATGAATGTGGTGTGTTATTGTTGTACTTAGGAGCAACTGACCTGGGGAGGAGAGAGGAAAGTAGAAGTGAGTTTCCAGCAGAAGGAGGGGAAGAGAGAGGGAGATATGAGGAATGAGTAGAGAGAGATATATGAGGAGAAGGAGAGAGAGAAGGTGGAGACATTCAGGAAGAGAGAGAGAGAGAAAGGAGAGGAGTGTGTGACTGATATACAGACTTGTTTTATTCTCTCTTTACCTCTCTCTCCCCCTCCCTCTCTCTCTGCTCTCCTTTTCACCCCTCAGAATCTAACACTTTTGTCTCCAACTGCCCCCACCTCCACTCCATCTCTTCTCCCTCCTTCATTGTCATTCTGCTGTGTACCTCCAGCACGGCAGCGACAGCGACCGCGGCGGTGCTTCAGTAGCTTCCTGTCAAACTGCTGCTGCCCCCATCATCACGGGGTCCTGCCTCATCTCATGTCTGTGTGATTATAGCTGACCAGCGCAATGCCTGACCTCAACTCAGCACTCTACTCACACTGATACCTGTCCTGAGAGAGAGTAGTGTGTGTGTGCTTGTGGTGTGTGCGTGTGCGGTGTGCGTGTGTGCGTGTGTGGTGTGTGAGTGTGCATGTGTGTGTGATCTAGTCTAACACCCATGCCTCTGATGGTAGAGAGAAATCGATGGTATCTGCACCTGTGGGGCTGACCACTCTCTCAACCTATCATGTCACTCCATGAGTAGCAGAGGATGCTGGGGCCATCTGTTACACGGCTCCTATTTAGCTAATGATTTATTGGCTATAGCGTAGTGCATTTGTGCTTCTGCACCTGCATTGGTTGCTCTTTGTGGTTTCGGGCTGGGTATCTGTACAACCAGTTCACTCAAGATCCGCTGTGGAATTCGACGTCCTTCAGGGTAAGCAGGACGTCAGCAGATTACTTCAAAACCGTCCACTAGGGGAAATGTTGAGCCGTGAGCTCTGGCTCCAAGGGTTACGTGTTCTATATATTTCCCAGATTGTCCCGCTGTCAGGTTCTGACCTTAGTTCCTTTGTTTTGCCTTTTGTTTTAGTATGGTCAGGGCGTGAGTTGGGTGGGTTGTCTATGTTAGTTTGATTTTCTATTTCTGTGTTTGGCCTGGTATGGTTCTCAATCAGAGGCAGCTGTCAATCGTCCCTGATTGAGAACCATATTTAGGTAGCCTGTTTTCCATTGTGTTTTGTGGGTGGTTGTTTTCAGTCTTTGTGTGTCTGCACCAGACAGAACTGTTTTGGTTTGTTTCTTTGTTGTTTTGTTATTCAGTGTTCAGTTTTTTCTGCGCTTTGGTCCTCTCCTTCCACCAACAACGGCCGTTACACCCGCGTTTTGTCCCTATGTCCTGAATCCCGCAACCAACCAATCATATCCCGCCTTTTATCAACATATTCAAATACCACTAATAAAAAAATAAAAAGTTGATTTGTCCCATATTTCAGTTAGATATTCGAACCTGTCTCTTGCAGTGACGTTGCACTTATGAAAATATATATATACTGTATCATAAGGATGTGCTAGCCTAAGCCTTGATTGATTTTTTTCCTGTAAAAATTGTTGTGAAGCAATGTTGGCCTAGACATTTCTAAACGTCTTAATCTATCTTGTGTCTGTTTTATATTGATTGTCTTTGGCTGTATATGTGAGGGAAGCATTCCTCTTGAGTCTGTATTTTTTTTGGAGGGGGGGGTTCTACTAAGATGACATATGGAATTGTTTTTAGATGGTCATACTTTGGATCATTTAGCTATTTGATTTAACATTTTAGGACCACTGTAGGCATAAAAACATATCTAGAAAAATAATTTGATGAAACAACTGCTATTACCCCATAGAAACACATTGAATAATACATTCATACTGTACTTGGCAAAAATGGATTCTCAAAAAAGCCTATCAAAAGGGAGTAAGTTTTGTAGTTTCTGTCCTATATCTGAGAGATATAACCTTCCAATTCTAGGGTTATATCAGTTTGTAGCTCAAACCGTTCAGACTGGATAGACAATTTGGTGAGAAGACCTGTTTGGAGTTGGGACGACGGCGTCAGCGACTTGAGACAAGGGCCGTGAAGCCTGAGGGCATTGCAGATGTTCCTGAGAGTCTCAGATTTCAGTAGTGGGGTCCAAATCGTTTCTAGTTCATATTCTCCCATATCTGACAAACGCAGGCGCTGACAAGCATCTATCTACCGTTATATGCGAACGGCCGATACAGGTGGATTCAGTGGAAGCCTAAACACAGGTTCTTGTTTAAAACGCAATGATGTGACCAACAACTGTGTCGGCACGGACATTGACCTCAATCACATAGCTGAAAGACCTCTGGCAATAAGAGGTCTGTGTGATTGCGTTACACAATCAATCTACTTCTTATCGAATCTTATTAGTAATTCTGATGCACACACTCTCTCTCTCTCATCCTCTTTCTCTCTCTGTCTCTCACTCTCTCTGACTCCGAGGGAATGAGATCATCTCCTTTGCTTGAATGGATTGTTTTTATGCACTTCACCAACTTTGGGAAACAGTGTAATTAAATTTTACACACAATTAGCCAGGCAGAGTCAGAGGCTCCTATGGCTCTGATCAAAGTGGCAGGCCTGCTAATGGACAATGTGATACGGCCATGTGTTATGTCTCCATGCTTAACAGTAATACAGCAACTATTGTTTTCACAGCATTGTACGAGTGAACATAAGCACAACATAGGTGGATAAATGTTTCTAAGAGAGAAGAGTTGCTTGCCGCAAAGTGAGGTGTGTGTGTCTGTTTGTGTGTGTGTCTCAGAGAAAGGCTCGATGTATTGACATGTGCTGTTGCCCATATTCTTGTGAGTCAGCACTAAACACACACACACACACACACACACAAATGAACAAACACATGGCATGACAAACACACCTGAAGGGAGGCAGGCTGGCATCCACAGATATGAACACACAGGGACAGATCACTAGACATGAACACACAGGGACAGATCACTAGACAGAGACAGAGAGAGAGAGAGAGAGACAGAGAGACAGAGAGACAGAGAGACAGAGAGACAGAGAGACAGAGAGACAGAGAGACAGAGAGACAGAGAGAGAGAGAGAGAGAGAGAGAGTGGGAGAGGAAGATATTGAGACAAAGAAAGACAGAGAGAGAGAGAGAGAGCGAGAGAGAGAGAGAGAGAGAGTTTGAGTTTTAAATACTCTTTATTGGGTCTGGGGGCCCACCAGATACAAAATACAAACCACAGTTACATTCCCACCACATCCACAGACCCCTGTCCCCGAATGCTGTTCTTTTGGGTCTTCCATATCGCTAATTTTGCTGCCCCTAACACAAAATTAAGCAACACAACTACACCCTTTTGACTGAACCTGTACTTTGGCCCAAATATATACAGTTGGGAAGAGAAAACCTCTCCCAACGTTGAGAACCAATCAGTGATCAGATCAATCATCCCAACCAACCTGGGACACAGTAAAAACAGATGTGCCAGAGATTCATCTTCAGCACAGAATGGACACCCCTCCCCAACAGTAGGGTCCAGGTGTACCAGATGCATGTTGGTGGCTATAGCTCCATGTATTATCCTCCATTGGAGGTCAGCTGTCCTCTTATCAATAGGCAGTTTATACAATGATCGCCAACAGCCTTTTGGAGAAGCACCTGGACCAAGCACATCCGCCCACCTCGTCGATTTTACCCCTTCCAGGGAAGAGGCATGGGACACCTTCACACATGTTCTGTACATAGCCTTCTTTCCCACCTCGTTGAACTCCCCCAGCTCCGGGGTATCGAAGGAAAGCAGCATCCCCGCGTCCTCCTCAAATGCCCCCATCGCAGCACTAACAATCAGTGCAGGGAACACATAATCCAGACCCTCCTTCCACCGATCAGAATTGGAAATGTCAGTCACATACTGCAGATGAAGCACTGGCAAGGAGTCGCAGACCTCATCGACGACCTTCCTCAGTAGGCGAGATGATCGGATCCCCGCTCTTTCTCTCAGCTCCTCCAATCTGCTCCTGCTCCGCATCAGATGACCCAGCTTGGTACACCCCACGCCTAATAGGCATGAACGTAGGCTAGCTGAAACCAGAACACGGGACTGGATGGCAGTGTTATGAAAAAGAGGCTCTTCAAAAAGCCACATCCCTGGTGGCGTGCCGGTCTTACGGGACTTGACAAAGACTCTCCAAGCCTGCATAACAGACTCATAAAATGGAGTCAGGCCAGTCAAATCACCCCCCTCCAGCTTTAAGAGGAAAATATGTTTGTCTAAGCCCAAACAGCCCGCTCTCCTCATCAATATGTAGGCTGTTTCGACCCAGCTAGAACAGTCTCTGTACAACAATCTCTGAACTGCTTGGAGCCGGAAAGCCGTGATCCTAGAGGAAATGTCCACCAGGCCTTGCCCACCCTCGTGCAGTGGCAGATACAGGGCTGCAGCTTTGATCCAGTGTTGTCCAGACCAGAAGAAATTGACAAGGGTCCTCTGAAGCTCTTGTATCAGACCCTTTGGTGGCTGTAAAATCATTAGTCTGTGCCACAGGGTAGAAGCAGCAAGATTATTAGCTACCAGGACCCGTCCCCTATAGGACAGCTGGGGCAACACCCATTTCCACCTTGACAGTCTGGCACACACTTTCTCCACTACACCCTCCCAGTTCTTTTTCTGAAAGACATCGGAGCCTAGAAAAACTCCCAAAGTCTTCATTCCATCTCTGCCCCACTGAAGCCCCCCTGGTAACCGTGGAGCGGACCCCATCTGAAGCTGACCTGCCCACAGCGCTTCACTCTTTCCCCAATTGACTCTAGCTGAGGAGGCCCCCTCATACACCTTTAAAGTGTTTGAGAGAACCTTAACATCCTCACCCCCTGTAATAAAAACGATCACGTCATCTGCATACGCAGACAGTGCTATCGTGGGACCCTTCATTACACCTGGCACAGAGAAACCAGTAAGCTTCGCTCTTAAAAAACAAAGCATTGGTTCAATCGCCAGACTATATAACTGCCCTGAAATTGGGCATCCCTGCCTGATGCCCCTTTCGACAGGGATGGGGCAACTCAAACCACCACCAACCTTCACCATACACGAGGCTCCAGCATACAGTAAATTCACCCAAGACAGAAAAACATCCCCAAACCCAAAGGCTTTCATTGTTTTAAACAAGTACTGGTGGTCCACACGATCAAAAGCCTTCTCCTGATCCAACGAAAGTAAACCCACATTTACAGCAGACAGTTTACAAATGTCTAAAACATCTCTTATCAGAAACAAGTTGTCAACAATAGAGCGATCAGGTACACAGTAGGACTGGTCCTTGTGGATCAACAATCCCAGATAGTCTTTCAACCTGTTTGAGAGACATTTAGAAACAATTTTGTATTCTGCGCACAGCAAGGCAACAGGTCTCCAATTTTTTATGAGAGCCAAATCCCCCTTTTTTGGCAACAGTGAAAGCACCGCACGTTGACAGGATACAGGAAGAGAACCCTCATGAAAAGATTCACACACCACTTCATAAAAATCCTCCCCAATAGACCCCCAAAAGTGCTTGTAAAACTCAGATGGTAAACCATCGATGCCAGGGGCTCGGCCTGTTGAGAGCTGCATAACTGCTGTGGACAGCTCTTGCAGTGTAATATCAGCGTCCAATGCGACTCTCTGCTCAGGTCCCAATTGAGGAAGACCGTGTAACAACTGTTCAGTACATAAAGAGTCACAATCCTCCGCCTTATAAAGGGATGAGTAAAAATCCACGGCATGTTGACGCATTTCAATATCATTCGTGGTCACCTTCCCATCAGGGAGACGAAGGCAGACCATCTGTTTGCGTTGAAATTTCGACTGTCCTAGGTTGAAAAAAAAGGCGCTAGGAGCATCCATATCCTTGAGGGAAGCGAAACGAGACCTAATCAAGGCACCCTTCACTCTTTCATGCAGAAACGACCTCAGTTCATGTCTCTTGTCCTGTAAGTTCATGACTAGTCCAGGGTCGTTCTGAGTGAGCAGCTTCAATTCAGTAGATTTGATGTCCTGTTCAAGGGCCTTGATAGTCTCTTTAACCTCAATTTGAGACAGAGCAGTATACTGTTGACAAAAAACTCGTATTTGGGCCTTCCCAACCTCCCACCATTGTCTCAAGGACTCAAAATTCCCTTTTATACCCCTCCATTTTTCCCAAAACAACAAAAACCTGTCACAAAACATGACATCATGTAACAATTTAACATTAAAATACCAGTAAGGCGATGACCGTCGTGGACAGGACAAGTGAATATCAACAGTAACAATATGATGATCAGAGAAACCCACAGGAGTAATGGCACACTTTCCAACCCTACTACAGTAGTGATCAGATACATACAACCTGTCTAACCTTGCTGCACTGACACGACCTTCATTCATTTTTAGCCATGTGTACTGCCTAACTTTTGCATTCCTTACTCTCCACACATCAGAAAGCTCAAACTCAGTTAATAGGCCAGACAGGCAAGTGGCTGACCGCAGGTGAGGTTCTTCAGCGGTGCGATCAACAGTAAAATCCACTGTACAGTTCCAGTCACCCCCTAAAACCATACACCCCTCTTGGTCACACTGTCTTAAGGTTTCCTTTATTTGATCAAATATAGCAATACGCTCTGTACCCTCATTCGGAGCATAAACATTCAAAAAAACAAACAGAAACCCCATAACATCCACCTTGACCAATAAAACCCGACCCTTGACAATCTCTGTTGTAGATACCACAGTCACCCCTAAGCCTGAGGAAAACAAGATGGCCACCCCAGCACTGAAATTAGTACCATGACTGAGTACATGCTGCCCCTCCCACCACATACCCCAGTCAACCTCATTTTCCTCATCACTATGTGTCTCCTGTAGGAAAACTACATTAAGCCTTTTCTGTTTTATTACTTCTAGTACCCAAGCCCTCTTATTCCTGTCCCTTCCCCCATTAATTTTGAGAGAACCTACCCTTAGTACCTCCATATAGAAAAGAGAAAAGAAAAGCAGAAGAAACCACAGAGAAACCAACGAGAAAAAAGACACCCTATGAAGCATGATCATCATAATTATTTTTCTTTCTTCTCTTAACCTGAACACGTTTCCCACCACCTTTTGCTGCTGCAACAGCAGTAATAAATTTCCTCAAGCGAAACCGCTTCTTCTCACTCAATTGGTCTAACCCCACCGTCTTCTGTAACATCACAGCTGACCTCACAAACTTATCAACATCAAAATAATCTGCCAATTTGACAGATTTCCCAAAAGTCTGATCCAGAAACTCATTTACCTCCTCTAGATCATAAACTGAGTCCTCACCAGCAGCTGTCATATCTAAAGAGATATCCATATCATTCTCCTGATCTTCAGCTGAGACCACAGACAACTGACTCCCCTCTACCACATCCCTTTCAACACTCCCCACTTGCACCTCATCACTCGTACCAGGCATCTCCTCCACTACCTGGGAGACTAGCCCCACCTGAACATCACTACTCATAGTAGTCATCTTCTCCACTAACTGGGAGCCTAGCTCCACATGAACCCCAGCACTCGTAGTGGGCATCTCCTCTACTGCCTTGGAGCCTAGCTCCACATGAAACCCCTCCTGAACCTCATTACTCGTAGTGGGCATCTCTTCCACTACCTGGGAGCCTAGCTCTACATGAACCCCAGCACTCGTAGTGGGCATCTCCTCCACTACCTGGGAGCCTAGCTCCACATGAAACCCCTCCTGAACCTCATTACTCGTAGTGGGCATCTCCTCCACTACCTGGGAGCCTAGCTCCACATGAAACCCCTCCTGTACCCCGTTACTCACAATGGGCATATCCTCCACTACCTGGGAGCCTAGCTCCACATGAACCCCCTCCTTTACCCCAGCACTCATACTGGGCACCTGCTCACCAGTCTGAGGAACTGGCTCTTCAGATACATCCTTACCTTCTACAACAATACTTTTCTGTAGCATAACATTTCCCTCTAATACAAGTTGCAACCCCGTGCCCTCAACGGGGATAACTTGTTCCTCAGCACCAGGTGCTTGTGGCTGCTCTGCCGCTGTCGGCCCACCTCTCCCTACATCAGTGGGCCCAGGCGTTATGAGGACCACCTGCGCCCCTCCCTCGGCCTTCTCCCTTTTCGGGCAAGCATGTCGCTTATGACCAACATCCCCACACTCAAAACACCGTTGACTACCCGTACTAGCATAAGCCATATACAATCTATTGTCATACTTGACTTTAAACGATAACTCTAAAGTCTGCTCCGGTGAGTCCAAAAACATAAACACCTGTCGCCGAAATGACATTACCTGTTTCAACGCCGGGTGTTTGCAACCCAACGGAACAACCTTAATTGAACTGGCGAACTTCCCAAAGCGCAATAACTCGCGCTCCAACAGCTCATTTGGAATAAACGGTGGTACATTTGAAATCGTTACCCTTGTTGACGGAGAAAAAAGCGGCGTAACTTGAATAAACATTCCTTTAAGAATTACACCATGCTCAACCATCCGATCAACCAGACATTCTTCTTTAAGAAATACCACCACAGCTTTATTCATCCGGGATGCATAAGCAATATTCTCATAGCCTACCTTCTCTCCTACGGCGACCAGAAACTCCTCCACCGTGACAGTAGCTTCAGTAACACACCTAAAGCCGTGCCGAAGTGACAGGGACGGCATCCCCATTCGGGCTGCCATCCCCGCCAAAATCAGGGTAATTTCGATACGAAAAACAAAAAACTTAATTCTACCACAACAAAAAAAGTAAAAATAATAACCTTAATCATGCACGGAAGAAAACCAAGAAAATGCCACCAAGAAATAACAAACCGAAAGAAAGTTGTGAATATCTAACTCTCCACAACACACGCACTCCTTCACTCAAACAATTCCCAGCATGCACCAATCACTCCCAGCATGGAGAGAGAGAGAGAGAGATGGAGACAAAGAGTGGGTATCTGTCCCTTTCTATATAAGTGGTGGGTATCTGTCCCTTTCTATATAAGTGGTGGGTATCTGTCCCTTTCTATATAAGTGGTGGGTACCTGTCCTTTCTATATAAGTGGTGGGAATCTGTCCCTTTCTATATAAGTGGTGGGTATCTGTCCCTTTCTATATAAGTGGTGGGTATCTGTCCCTTTCTATATAAGTGGTGGGTACCTGTCCCTTTCTATATAAGTGGTGGGTATCTGTCCTTTACTATATAAGTGGTGGGTATCTGTGCCTTTCTATATAAGTGGTGGGTACCTGTCCTTTTTATATAAGTGGTGGGAATCTGTCCCTTTCTATATAAGTGGTGGGTATCTGTCCCTTTCTATATAAGTGGTGGGTATCTGTCCCTTTCTATATAAGTGGTGGGAATCTGTCCCTTTCTATATAAGTGGTGGGTATCTGTCCTTTCTATATAAGTGGTGGGTATCTGTCCCTTTCTATATAAGTGGTGAGTATCTATCCCTTTCTATACAAGTGGTGGGTACCTGTCCCTTTCTATATAAGTGGTGGGTACCTGTCCCTTTCTATATAAGTGGTGGGTATCTGTCCTTTCTATATAAGTGGTGGGTACCTGTCCCTTTCTATATAAGTGGTGGGTATCTGTCCTTTCTATATAAGTGGTGGGTATCTGTCCCTTTCTATATAAGTGGTGGGTATCTGTCCCTTTCTATATAAGTGGTGGGTACCTGTCCCTTTATATATAAGTGGTGGGTACCTGTCCCTTTCTATATAAGTGGTGGGTATCTGTCCTTTCTATATAAGTGGTGGGTACCTGTCCCTTTCTATATAAGTGGTGGGTATCTGTCCCTTTCTATATAAGTGGTGGGTACCTGTCCCTTTCTATATAAGTGGTGGGTATCTGTCCCTTTCTATATAAGTGGTGGGTATCTGTCCTTTCTATATAAGTGGTGGGTATCTGTCCCTTTCTATATAAGTGGTGGGTATCTGTCCCTTTCTATATAAGTGGTGGGTACCTGTCCCTTTCTATATAAGTGGTGGGTATCTGTCCCTTTCTATATAAGTGGTGGGTATCTGTCCCTTTCTATATAAGTGGTGGGTACCTGTCCCTTTCTATATAAGTGGTGGGTATCTGTCCTTTCTATATAAGTGGTGGGTATCTGTCCTTTCTATATAAGTGGTGGGTATCTGTCCCTTTCTATATAAGTGGTGGGTATCTGTCCTTTCTATATAAGTGGTGGGTATCTGTCCCTTTCTACATAAGTGGTGGGTACCTGTCCCTTTCTATATAAGTGGTGGGTATCTGTCCCTTTCTATATAAGTGGTGGGTATCTGTCCCTTTCTATATAAGTGGTGGGTATCTGTCCCTTTCTATATAAGTGGTGGGTATCTGTCCCTTTCTATATAAGTGGTGGGAATCTGTCCCTTTCTATATAAGTGGTGGGTTCAGGCCACATGGGGCTAACGGACAAGAAATCCATCCTTGTTTACCCTGTTCAATATCAATCACACACACCCACCCACACACACACAAACAAACACACACATACACACACACGTACACACACAGCTCAATGCCAATCACAGTGGATTGGAGGGAATTGGATTCTCAATCAGACCGGAGGAGAATTATTTTTGTTTCAATTTGAAGGAGCACATTAACAGTCTTTTTCTGTCTTGCTTTGTTCCTCTCCTTCCCTCTCTTTCTCTCTTGATTTTCCCTTTCTCTCACATCTCCATTTTCGATACTTCATCATGTTGTTGTTTGTTTAGTGTTTACATTGAGCTGATTTCTCACTCTGGTGCCTTAACTCCCTCACCCTCACCCCCCTCTTCACCTTGTTCTGGGAGTTTGTGACTGGAGGTGAGAGGGTAAGGGAGTTGAGAACATAGGATTACATATTAGAGTGATTTAATAGGATCCCTGTGTTTGAGACATACACACGTTTTGATGTATATACAGTGAATGTACGCCAATTGATTCTCAACTAATCTCACATCGACACAATAAAAAGAAGGTTCAGTCAACTACCTGCCTTTAACACAGCAGCAACAGTAACTCATGTTAACCTGGCTGCTATGAAACTAAGTGAAACTAATACCCTCTTTTAGTATTTTTTTCTTTCTCTCGCTCTTCTTCTTCTTTTCACATTACATGTCATGGAGGATAAATCATTCTCTCTTTCCCTCCCTCCCTCAGTCAGGGTTTTTAAGGCCCCAAGGCGCAAGAGAGGAGGAGAGAGTATGTGGGAGAAGGGGAGAGGAGAAGAGAGTTGGAGAGAAAAGGAGAGAGAAGGAGAGAGGAGCAGAGAGAAGGAGAGAGAAGGAGAGAGAAGAAAAGAGAAGGAGAGAGAAGGAGAGAGGAGAGAAGAGAAGGAGAGAGAAGGAAGGTTGGGAACAGAACCTAGTTATATTAGTATTTCCTTCCTATAGGACAGGAGCTCTCTCTCTCTCTGTCTCTCTGTCTCTCTGTCTCTCTGTCTCTCTGTCTCTCTCTCTCTCTGTCTCTCTCTCTCTCTCTCTCTCTATCTCTCTCTCTATCTCTCTGTCTCTCTCTCTGTCTCTCTCCCTGTCTCTCTCTCTCTCTCACTCTCTCTCCCTGTCTCTCTCTCTCTCTCTCTGTCTCTCTCTCTCAATTCAAATCAATTCAATTCAAGGGGCTTTATTGGCATGGGAAACGTGTGTTAACATTGCCAAAGCAAGTGAGTTAGATAATATACAAAAGTTTAGTACAAGTTTTTTTAACCAAATGTGATATTTGCCAATTTTGAGTGGATTGATTAGATGTTGTAGTTCGGATTTGTACCAAATGATCAGTCATCCAGAGTCTCTGCCTCTATTGACAGAGCTGTGTTTTTGTGACGGCACAATTACCTCTCTGTAGCCTGTGGGGCAGTGACCTCTCTGTAGCCTGTGGCACTGTGAGCTCTCTGTAGCCTGTGGCACAGTGACCTCTCTGTAGCCTGTGGCACAGTGACCTCTCTGTAGCCTGTGGGACAGTGACCTCTCTGTAGCCTGGGGCACAGTGACCTCTCTGTAGCCTGTGGCACAGTGACCTCTCTGTAGCCTGTGGGACAGTGACCTCTCTGTAGCCTGTGGCACAGTGACCTCTCTGTAGCCTGTGGCACAGTGACCTCTCTGTAGCCTGTGGGACAGTGACCTCTCTGTAGCCTGTGGGACAGTGAGTGACAACGTCAGCCTTACACCATGTCTCCTACAGAATGATGACGTCAACATCTTTAAGGTTTTTGTTGAACTCCAGTCTTCCGTCCAAAGGTTGATGAGGTTAGGCCCTGAATGTTCCCCATGCTGACTGAGTGATTTCATGTTGCAAAAAGAAATAATAGCTGTCAGGGTTGTGGGTAAAGTGCTGTCAGTATGGGGGGGTTGTGGGTAAAGTGCTGTCAGTATGGGGGGGTTGTGGGTAAAGTGTTGTCAGTATGGGGGGATTGTGGTTAAAGGTGGGTCAGTGGGGGTGTTAGGGGTGGTGAGGGGCTGCAGTTTCTCTCTAGGAGTCTCTACAGTCTGCTATATGTGCTGTAGCACCCACTTGATGACAAACAACTCCTTTGCCATCTCCTCCTGCACCAGCTCTCTCCTCATGGTGGCCTTTACCTCCTCAAGCGCTGTGGTAATGCTCTCTCCTCATGGTGGCCTTTACCTCCTCAAGCGCTGTGGTAAGGCTCTCTCCTCATGGTGGCCTTTACCTCCTCAAGCGCTGTGGTAATGCTCTCTCCTCATGGTGGCCTTTACCTCCTCAAGCGCTGTGGTAAGGCTCTCTCCTCATGGTTGCCTTTACCTCCTCAAGCGCTGTGGTAAGGCTCTCTCCTCATGGTGGCCTTTACCTCCTCAAGCGCTGTGGTAAGGCTCTCTCCTCGTGGTGGCCTTTACCTTCTCAAGCGATGTGGTAAGGCTCTCTCTCAGCTCCTGGACAGAGTTCTTCAGCTGGGTCCTGCACTGGTTGATCTGGTCTTGTAGAAGCTCTGTGTCGGGGCCGGTGGTGGTGTAGCTGGGGGGCTGCTCCTTCAGCTCAGTAACCCATACCTCCATCACAGCCAGCCTGTCTCTCAGCAGGCTGATGGTAGTGTGGTCTTGGTGGTTGTAGGCAGACAGGGGGGAGGATGGCCCTGCTGTTGGGGTACCTGAGGTGAGGGGAGAGGATAGTCCTGCTGTTGGGGTACCTGAGGTGAGGGGAGAGGATAGTCCTGCTGTTGGGGTACCTGAGGTGAGGGGAGAGGATAGTCCTGCTGTTGGGGTACCTGAGGTGAGGGGAGAGGATAGTCCTGCTGTTGGGGTGCCTGAGGTGAGGGGAGAGGATGGTCCTGCTGTTGGGGTACCTGAGGTGAGGGGAGAGGATAGTCCTGCTGTTGGGGTACCTGAGGTGAGAGGATAGTCCTGCTGTTGGGGTGCCTGAGGTGAGGGGAGAGGATGGTCCTGCTGTTGGGGTACCTGAGGTGAGGGGAGAGGATGGTCCTGCTGTTGGGGTACCTGAGGTGAGGGGAGAGGATGGTCCTGCTGTTGGGGTACCTGAGGTGAGGGGAGAGGATAGTCCTGCTGTTGGGGTGCCTGAGGTGAGGGGAGAGGTCGGGGTGCTGTTGAGGTACCTGAGGTGAGGGGAGAGGTCGGGGTGCTGTTGGGGTATCTGAGGTTAGGGGAGAGGTTGGGGTGCTGTTGGGGTACCTGAGGTGAGGGGAGAGGATAGCCCTGCTGTAGGGGTGCCTGAGGTGAGGGGAGAGGATAGCCCTGCCTTTGGGGTACCTGAGGTGAGGGGAGAGGATAGCCCTGCTGTTGGGGTACCTGAGGTGAAGGGAGAGGATAGTCCTGCTGTTGGGGTACCTGAGGTGAGGGGAGAGGATAGTCCTGCTGTTGGGGTACCTGAGGTGAAGGGGGAGGATGGTCCTGCTGTTGGGGTGCCTGAGGTGAGGGGAGAGGATAGCCCTGCTGTTGGGGTACCTGAGGTGAGGGGAGAGGATAGCCCTGCTGTTGGGGTACCTGAGGTGAGGGGAGAGGTCGGGTGCTGTTGGTGTACCTGAGGTGAGGGGAGAGGATAGTCCTGCTGTAGGGGTGTCTGAGATGAGGGGAGAGGATAGCCCTGCTGTTGGGGTACCTGAGGTGAGGGGAGAGGATAGCCCTGCTGTTGGGGTACCTGAGGTGAGGAGAGAGGTCGGGGTGCTGTTGGGGTACCTGAGGTGAGGTTAGAGGATAGTCCTGATGTAGGGGTGCCTGAGGTGAGGGGAGAGGATAGCCCTGCTGTTGGGGTACATGAGGTGAGGGGAGAGGATAGCCCTGCTGTTGGGGTACCTGAGGTGAGGGGAGAGGTCGGGGTGCTGTTGGGGTACCTGAGGTGAGGGGAGAGGTCCGGGTGCTGTTGGGGTACCTGAGGTGAGGGGAGAGGATAGCCCTGCTGTTGGGGTACCTGAGGTGAGGGGAGAGGTAGGCCTGCTGTTGGGGTACCTGAGGTGAGGGGAGAGGATAGCCCTGCTGTTGGGGTACCTGAGGTGAGGGGAGAGGTCGGGGTGCTGTTGGGGTACCTGAGGTGAGGGGAGAGGATAGCCCTGCTGTTGGGGTACCTGAGGTGAGGGGAGAGGTCGGGGTGCTGTTGGGGTACCTGAGGTGAGGGGAGAGGATAGCCCTGCTGTTGGGGTACCTGAGGTGAGGGGAGAGGTCGGGGTGCTGTTGGGGTACCTGAGGTGAGGGGAGAGGATAGTCCTGCTGTTGGGCTACCTGAGGTGAGGGGAGACGATAGTCCTGCTGTTGGGGTACCTGAGGTGAGGGGAGAGGATAGTCCTGCTGTTGGGGTGCCTGAGGTTAAGGGAGAGGATAGTCCTGCTGTTGGGGTGCCTGAGGTTAAGGGAGAGGATAGTCCTGCTGTTGGGGTGCCTGAGGTTAAGGGAGAGGATAGTCCTGCTGTTGGGGTGCCTGAGGTTAAGGGAGAGGATATTCCTGCTGTTGGGGTGCCTGAGGTTAAGGGAGAGGATAGTCCTGCCGTTGTGGTGCCTGAGGTTAAGGGAGAGGATAGTCCTGCCGTTGGGGTGCCTGAGGTTAAGGGAGAGGATAGTCCTGCCGTTGGGGTGCCTGAGGTTAAGGGAGAGGTCGGGGTGCTGTCCTTTTCTTTTTTGCTTTCCGCTATCTTCGTTGGGGTGGGGAAGTCCTGCACAACAGAGCTGAGTGCAGCCTCACTGCCCTGGACCATGAGAGTGCCGTTTACCGTCAGAAACCTGTTTTCCTGGTCCTTATCGCTGTCCTCAAAAATGTGGATTTGCCTTCCCTTGCAGATGCCTTTCAATGTGGCACAGCTGAAATGCCTGGTTCCAGCTGTATGCCAGGCAGTAGTGTGGTCTGTGTAAAATAACAGGTTTGTAACAGTTCTGTTGTGTGAGCAGTCAGCAAACAACGTTTCTGGGTTTTCCCTCAGAAATCTGTGTTTAAAATTAATTCTTCCTTTCTCTGATTTGATTTCTGCTGGATATTCAAAAAAAGGGGGGGAAAGTCTCTCAGTCTCTGTTGCTTCTAACTGCCTCAGTGGCCATGTTGCTCTGGTTACCACCAGTAAACAGTTGGAGCTAGACCGTAAGCTAGCTGACAGATTTGAATTTGGCTCGCTAGCACGATGATAATTGGTCTTATAACTCACTCTCTGTCAATCTTTTCCTCCTGTGTTGATCTTCAGTTGTACAATTTGATTACCTACATTTTTTGCTAATTTATTCGTCTCAATCTCGCTCTTAAGAACCAAAAAGTTTTAACAAGTCAGGAGCTGTTCTTCTGTATGACTTCTCTCTCTGTCTCTCTCTCTCTCCTCTCTCTCTCGTTCTCTCTCTCTCTCTTTCTCCCTCTCTCGTTCTCTCTCTACCTCTTTTGATCTCTCTCTGTCATTCTCTCTCTCCTCTCTCTCTCGTTCTCTCTCTGTCTCTCTCTCTCTCTCTCTCTCGTTCTCTCTCTATAAATTCAATTCAATTCAAGGGGCTTTACTGGCATGGGAAACGTGTTAACATTGCCAAAGCAAGTGAGGTAGATAATATACAAAAGTGAAATAAACAATAAAAATTAACTGTAAACATTACACTCAGAAGTTAAAAAAGAATGAAGACATTACAAATGTCATATTATGTATATAAAAAGTGTTGTAACGATGTGCAAATGGTTGAAGTACAATAGCGTTTTTTGCCTATTTTTTGCCTATTTGATTGGACAGGTTTCTGTAATGTTGTATGTTTTTCCCCCAACATGACTTTCCATCAATTTGTATAGCAGACCCTCATGCCAAATTGAGTCAAAGGATTTTTTGAAATCAACAAAGAGAAGACTTTGCCTTTTTTGTTTGTTTGTTTGTTTGTCAATTAGGGTGTGCAGGGTGAATACGTGGTCTGCCGTACGGTAATTTGGTAAAAATCCAATTTGCATTTGCTCAGTACATTGTTTTCACTTAGGAAATGTATGAGTCTGCTGTTAATGATAAAGCAGAGGATTTTCCCAAGGTTACTGTTGACGCATATCCCACAGAAGTTATTTGGGTCAAATCTGTCTCCGCTTTTGTGGATTGGGGAGATCCGTCCTTGGTTCCAAATATTGGAGAAAATGCCAGAGCTAAGGATGATGTTAAAGAGGATACCATCAACACCACAGGCCTCTTTGGGTTGGAGTTTTTTTGTATTTTGTCCTGTAGTTAATTCAACGTAATTGGATAATCCAGTGTGTTCTGGTAGTCTTTAATAGTTGATTCTAAGATTTGTATTTGATCATGTATATGTTTTTGCTGTTTGTTTTTTGTTATAGAACCAAAAAGATTGGAGAAGTGGTTTACCCATACATCTTTTTTTTGAATTGATAAATCTTAGTGTTGTTTAGTGTTTTCCAATTTTCCCAGAAGTGGTTAGAGTCTATGGATATTTCAATTACATTGAGCTGATTTCTGATGTGCTGTTTTCTATGGTGTATTTCTGTATTGTTTTAGTGGGTCGCCATAGTGAAGGTGTAGACTCAGGTTTTCTCTATGTCTCTATGTTTTTGGTTGGACAGGTTTCTCAATTCTTCATCAAACAATTTGTCATTGTTGTTCATTTTCTTCTATTTTCTATTTTAGATTGTTAGAGAAGCTGAGAGGTCAAATATACTGTTGAGATTGTCTACTGCTAAGTTTACACGTTCACTATTAGAGTGGAACGCTTTGTCCAGGAAGTTGTCTAAAAGGGAATGAATTTGTTGTTGCTTAATTTTTATTTAATTTTTATTTATTTCACCAGGTAGGCCAGTTGAGAACAAGTTCTCATTTACAACTGTGACCTGGCCAAGATAAAGCAAAGCAATGCGACACAAACAACAACACCGAGTTACACATGGAGACAAAACAATAATAGAATAGACAAACGTACAGTCAGTAACACAGTAGAGAAGTCTCTATACAGTGTGTGCAAATTAAGTAAGATAAGGGAGGTAAAGGCAATAAATAGGACATAGTGGCAAAATAATTACAATTTAGCCATTAAACACTGGAGTGATTGATGTACAGAAGATGAGTGCGCAAATGGAGATACTGGCTTGCAAAGGAGCAAAAAATGAATAACAATATGGGATGAGGTAGTTGGGTGGGCTATATAGAGATGGGCTATGCACAGCTGCAATGATCTGTAAGCTGCTCTGACAGCTGATGCTTAAAGTTAGAGAGGGAGATATGAGTCTCCAGCTTCAGTGATATTTGCAGTTCGTTCCAGTCATTGGCAGCAGAGAACTGGAAGGAAAGGCGGCCAAATTAGGAACTGGATTTGGGGGTGACCTGAGAAATATACCTACCAGAGCACGTGTTACGGGTGTTTGCTGCTATGGTGACAAATGAGCTGAGATAAGGCGGGGCTTTACCTAGCAGAGACTTATAGATGACCTGGAGCAAGTGTGTTTGGCGACGTATATGAAGCGAGGGCCAGCCGCCACATACAGTGGTGGGTGGTATATGGGGCTTTGGTGACAAAACGGATGGCACTGTTTTTGGTAGGTTTCCAAACTACATTCCTTACGTCTATACCATTTCTTAATATTACTCATTTCCTTTGGCTTTCCCTACTCATGACTGAGTATTGCTCTGTTCAAGTAGACTGTGATTTTACTGTGGTCTGATAGGGGTGTCAGTGGACTAACTGTGAACTCTCTGAGAGACTCTGGGTTTAGGTCAGTGATAAAGTAGTCTCCAGTACTACTGCAAAGAGATGAGCTATAGGTGTACCTACCATAGGAGTCCCCTCGAAGCCTACCGTTGACTATGTACATACCCAGCGTGCGACAGAGATGCAGGAGCTGTGACCCGTTTTTGTTGGTTATGTTGTCATAGTTGTGCCTAGGGGGGCATATAAGGGAGGGAATGCTGTCACCTCCAGGCAGGTGTTTGTCCCTCTGTGTGCTGAGGGTGTCAGGTTCTTGTTCGGTTCTGGCATTTAGGTCACTACAGACAAGTACATGTCCCTGGGCCTGGAAATGAAGGATTTCTCCCTCCAGGATGGAGAAGCTGTCTTCATTATTAAAGTATGGGGATTCTAGTGGGGGGATAAACTGTAGGTAGCACACAGGAGGACATTTTTCTCTGTTAAGATAATTTCCTTTTGAATTTGTAGCCAAATGTAAAATGTTCCTGCTTGATAAATTGTATGGAGTGAGTTAGGTCTGCTCTATAGCAAATTAGCATACCCCCTGAGTCCCTTCCCTGTTTCACACCTGGTAGGTTGGTAGATGGGACTTCCAGCTCTCTTTAACTTAGAGGGCAACCAGTGGGTTCGTCTCCTCTATACCAGGTTTCTTGTAGGATGATGATGTCTGTATTTCCGATTTCTTTGATGAAGTCCAGGTTCCTGCTCTATAGGCAAAAGGCAGATGACCTCAGGAGTTGGATATTCCAGGATGAGATGTCCATATCCTGGTATAGAGGAGACAGACCCTTTTACTAGCCTATTCAACCTCTCTTTCATATCGTCTGAGATCCCCAAAGATTGTAAAGCTGCAGCGGTCATCACCCTCTTCAAATGGGGAGAAAGTCTAGACCCAAACTCTTATAGACCTATATCCATCCTGCCCTGCCTTTCTAAAATCTTCCAAAGCCAAGTTAATTCACAGATCACCGACCATTTGGAATCCCACCATACCTTCTCCAGTAAGCAATCTGGTTTCTGAGCTGGTCATGCGTGCACCTCAGCCACACTCAAGATCCTAAATGATATCATAACCGCCATCGATAAAAGACAGTACTGTGCAGCCGTCTTCATCAACCTGTCCAAGGCATTAGAGTCTGTCAATCACCGCATTCTTATCGTCAGACTCAACAGCCTTGGCTTCTCAAATGACTGCCTCGCCTGGTTCGCCAACTACTTCTCAGATAGAGTTCAGTGTGTCAAATCGGAGGGCCTGTTGTCTGGACCTATGACAGTCTCCAGTGGGGTGCCACAGGGTTCAATGATCTTTTCTCTGTATTTATCAACAATGTTGCTCTTGCTGCTGGTGATTCTCTGATCCACACTCTACTCAGCAAATTGGATGCAGTCTATCACAGTGCCATCCGTTTTGTCAACAAAGCCCCATATACTACCCACCACTTTGACTTGTATGCTCTCGTTGGCTGGCCCTCACTACATACCCTTTGCCAAACCAACTGGCTCCAGGTCATCTATAAGTCGTTGCTAGGTAAAGCCCCGCCTTATCTCAGCTCACTGGTCACCACAGCAACACCCCCACTCGTAGCACGCACTCCAGCAGGTATATTGCACTGGTCTGATCTGAAGGAGCCTAAATGGGGTATAGGAATGGTTGACTTGGTTGGTTGGGGTGGGGCTGTGTATGTGGCTGGTGGTGTTGTGGTCTGGATGTAGGTCCTTTCGGCATGGGTCCTCTATGTGTTGGTCTGGGGGGGGGGGGGGGGTCTCGCTAGGCTGGGCGGGTGTCTCGCTGGTCAGGGAGAGTGTCTCGCTGGTCTGGGCGGGTGTCTCGCTGGTCTGGGCGGGTGTCTCGCTGGTCAGGGAGAGTGTCTCGCTGGTCTGGGCGGGTGTCTCGCTGGTCTGGGCGGGTGTCTCGCTGGTCAGGGCGGGTGTCTCGCTGGTCAGGGAGAGTGTCTTGCTGGTCTGGGTTGGTGTCTCGCTAGTCTGGGCGGGTGTCTCGCTGGTCAGGGAGAGTGTCTCGCTGGACACCAGAGTTTAGACTCACTGTGTTTGGCAAAAAGTTTATTTTCTCCTATATATTTCCCATTTGAGTGAATAAGGAGGGGGGGGGGGGGGGGTTGTCAGGAGGGCTATCAGGGTGGCTGACAGGGGGGTGCTCAGAGGGGGTGAGATCCATTGGGCTTGGGGTTCTTTATTTGTCTGTTCTGCTGTGGTGTCAAGACTTTTGTTGGGAGCTGAAGTGGGCTGTTCTGCTGGCTTCTCTGCGGGGGTGGCCACCACTCTAGTGGGTTGTTCTCTGTCACACGCCATCCCCCTCAACCTCTCCTCCAGCAGTCTGATCCTCTCCTCTAGTGCTCTGTTCTTCTCCTGCTCTTACTTTTTATATTATTGAAGTTGCCTCACCACAGTCCAGAGTGCAGATATGTCTCTCTCCACCTCCAGCTCCCTGGGTCTGGTTAAGGGGGTGTTGTTGTGCTGGAATGTTGTCTGGATCTGTGCTGACTTGAGTGTAATCACCTGCTGTTCCAGCTCCACCTGCCTTACCTCCAGCTGGGTAAATGTATCCTTCATTTCAATGAGGGGGTAGTACTCTGTCCTGGGAGGTTCTATAATGAAGAGGTCTGGTCTGACCCGCTCGGGGTGGGGGTATCTTTCTCAAGGGAGAGCTTCTCCTGCTGAGCTAAATCTTTGATTAGGTGAAAGTCCAGGTGAAACTGTTTGGGGTTCACCTGTACCAATACTGTTCCAGACTTATAGAGATTTATATTAGCTGACTCAGTCCTTGTTGTCTAGTATCCTGAGTTTCCACCCCCGTTAACACCCCACCTCTTAACAGAGGGGTAGTGTGCTAATATAGCACTGTGCCATGCCAGGGGATGGTTTTTGTTAATATAGAACTTTGCCATGCCAGGGGACGGTTTGTGTTAATATAGCACTGTGCCATGCCAGGGGACGGTTTGTGTGGAAGATGAGGTTCCTGATGTTCCCATTTAAAGAAATTGATTTTCTCATTTTGTCAAATTGTATTGTCTTATCGTCCTTTACATACACAGGGTACTGCATTTCAATTACCTCTGAACAGCGGGAGGCAGCTTCTAAGGCCTCTCCATTTGGTTGGAGTAGACTGTTCGACTCTCCTGACGTTGTTGGGCTAAAGGGCTTTGACAGCTCTCACTTGACACGTTAGTGCTAATTGAAGTTGTATCAAGCTTAGCAGCCTTCATTTAGCATTCGGTCATTATAAAGTAATGTAGTGTGCTATTCTTCTTGGCTTTTTTAAATAAAATATAGCTTCAGACGAAACATTACTAAACTTACGTAGTTCCAGGTTGGATGGTGTTTTCAGGTTTCTGTTGTCTTCCAGAGCTGTGTAGCTCTGGAATAAAAATATTTGGTGATTCTGTAATTCCATCCAAAATCAGGTTGTAGGTTTTGAGTTTTGGAGTGAAGGTTACGTTGTAGAGGGTAGCATCCTCTATATATTCCTGACAAAAAAAATCCAAGTTTATCTAACTCTAAATCTATCTTTTTTTAAGGAAAAGCTGAAAAATGCAGGAGCTCATCTGTTCACGACCTCTCTGTCAGTAGGCTTGGTCTCTCTGTCTTTCTCTGTCTCTCTATCACTCCATCCCCCCCCCGTCCATCCCAATTCAATTCAAGGGGATTTATTGTTATGGGAAACATATGTTAACATTACCAAAGCAAGTGAAGTAGATGATAAACAAATAAACAATAAAAATGAACAGTAAACATTACACTCACAGAAGTTCCAAAAGAATAAAGACATTACAGATGTCAAATCATGTATACTGTGCATATATCTCTTTCTCTCGCTCGGTGTTAGTGTGAAACACCTGTGGAGAACATGCATAGATGTATACGCATATGGACACCCAGCCTCTACTACACACAGAGTGCTAGGGGGTGCCTGCTGGAGATATGCAAAACTGTATGTTAAAACAATGTAAGACCGACAGCAGGAAGAGGAATAGAGAGAGAATGAGCTAAAAACGTACATAGGAGGGTGAAGAGAGAGAGAGAGAGAGGGAGAGAGAGAGAGAGAGAGAGAGAGGGGGAGAGAGAGAGACAGAGAGAGAGAGAGAGAGAGAGAGAGAGAGAGAGAGAGAGAGAGAGAGACAGAGAGAGAGAGAGAGAGAGAGAGAGTGAGAGAGAGAGTGAGAGAGAGAGAGAGAGAGAGAGAGAGAGGGGGAGAGAGAGAGAGAGAGAGAGAGAGACAGAGAGAGAGAGAGAGAGAGAGAGAGAGGGAGAGAGAGACAGAGGGAGACAGAGAGAGAGACAGAGAGAGAGAGATAAAGGACAACAGCGTAAGACAAGCATCTCAAGATGTTTTCAAAGTGCTCTCACAAACGCTGATGCTACGCTTGATTGTGCATCTTACAGCCCGCTAATAACGTTCTCACAACACTCTCATTACATTCCCATGACGTTCTTCCTTCCCCTGTCACATCAGAATAGACACGCAAGCACATTCCCCCGACACACCCTTTCCCCTCTACACACACAAGTCGTTGTTTAACGGGGTAAGACTGACAGGATGGATGGTCTCAATAACAGAATGAGAGTGGATCGGAACGATGGTAGATAAACAACCAATGACAAGGAAAGAAAATATTAATATCCATGAGAGTTCTGTCACCACCAGGGTCTGCATGGTTACTCCTACACTGAAACGCATCCCAAATAACACCCTTTTCCATTATAGTGCATTACTATTGACCAGAGCCCTATGGATTCCCAATGGGCCCTGCTCAAAAGTAGGGTGCTAAATAGTGGATAGAGTGCTATTTGGGACGCATTCTGAGGCTGGGTTGCTTTGTTAACTTGGACAGTGAAATATTTTATGAAATCATATTGTAATAGTGGGATGAGAGTGTAGTGGGATACTGATGATATACAGTATTGGACTACAGTACCAGTCAAAAGTTTGGACACATCAACTCATTTAAGGGTTTTTCTTTATTTGTACTATCTTCTGCATTGTAGAATAATAGTGAAGACATCGAAACTATGAAATAACACATATGAAGTAACCAAAAAAGTGTTAAACAAATCAAAATATGTTTTAGATTTTAGATTCTTCAAAGTAGCCATCCTATGCCTTGATGACAGTTTTGCACACTTTTGGCATTATCTCGACCAGCTTCACCTGGAATGCTTTTCCAACAGTCTTGAAGGAGTTCCCACATATGCTGAGTACTTGGTGGCTGCTTTTCCATCACTCTGTGGTCCAACTCCTCCCAAACCATCCCAATTGGGTTGAGGTCAGGTGATTATGGAGGCCAGGTCATCTGATGGATCACTCCATCACTCTCCTTCTTTGTCAAATAGCCGTTACACAGCCTGGAGGTGTGTTGGGTCATTATCATGTTGAAAGACAAATGATAGTCTCACTAAGCGCAAACCAGATGGGATGGCTTATCACTGCAGAATGCTGAGGTAGACATGCTGGGTTTGCCTTGAATTCTAAATAAGTCACTGGCAGTGTCACCAGCAAAGCACCCCCACACCATCACACCTCCTCCTCCATGCTTCACGGTGGGAACCACACATGCAAAGATCATCTCACAAAGACACGTTGGTTAAAACCAAAATTGTGACATTTGGACTCATCAGACCAAAGGACAGATTTCCACTGGTCTAATGTCCCATTGCTCGTGTTTCTTGCCCCAAGCAAGTCTCTTCTTCTTATTGGTGTCCTTTAGTAGTCGTTTCTTTGCAGCAATTCAACCATGAAGGCCTGATTCACACAGTCTCCTCTGAACAGTTAATGTTGAGATGTGTCTGTTACTTGAACTCTGAAGCATTTATTTGGGCTGCAATTTCTGAGGCTGGTCATTCTAATGAACTTATCCTCTGCAGCACAGTTAACTCTGGGTCTTCTTTTCCTTTGCCTGTCCTTATGAGAGCCAGTTTCATCATAGCACTTGATGGTTGTTGCGATTGCACTTCATGTCTTAAAGTAATGATGGACTGTTGTTTCTCTTTGCTTATTGAGCTGTTCTTGTCATAATATGGACTTGATCTTTTGACAAATAGGGCAATCTTCTGTATACCACCCCTACCATGTTACAACACAACTGATTGTGAAGGAAATAAATTCCACAAATCAAATTTGAATAGGGCACACCTGTTAATTGAAATGCATTCCAAGTGACAACCTCACAACGCTGGTTGAGAGAATGTCAACAGTGTGTGAAGCTGTCATCAAGTCAAAGGATGGCTACTTAGAAGAATCTAAAATAGAAAATATATTTTATTTGCTTAACACTTTTTTTGGTTACTACATGATTCCGTATGTATTATTTCATAGTTGTGATGTCTTCATTATTATTCAACAATGTAGAAAATAGTCAAAATAAAGAAAAACCCTGGAATGAGTAGCGGTACTGTATATACTGTATATCAACGGATATATGTGTGTGTGTGTGTGTGTGTGTGTGTGTGCGCGCGTGTGTACGCGGTGTGTGTGTTTGTGTGTGTACGTATTTGAGTGGATGTGTGCATTGGTCAAAATAACAAAGAAAGAAGGACGGAAGGAGAGAAAAGGGGGTTGTCTGATACTCACTGGTTGTCAGCAAAAGGCGATAAAGTAGAGCTGTGACCTTTGATCCCTGTCCAAAAGTAGACAAACTACATCTGGGACTAAGCCTTTAGCAAGTAGACAGTTTGCAGCTGGTTTGTTTTGTGGTTGTTGTTCAGGGCACCGTGTGTTTACATAGCGAGACATATTGCGTTTGCCTCACTCACTGAGAGTTGTTGCATCCCAAATGTTTTTTATAGTCTGTTTTCTGTCCTCTCATGACATGCCAATGAGACTTTCAAGACACATCCAACATCTGCAGGGGTAACGTATCACGTCCACATGGAACAATATACATGCAGTAAACTCCAACTCCCATGATATATGGAACAGACAGCAAAGCCTCATGGGAAGTGTAGTTTGTTTAGTGGTATGAAATGTGTATGTTTTCTCATGGTCTCACCTGGCTGGATGGCTGGCTGGCTGGTTGGCTGGTTGACTGGCTGGCTGGCTGGTTGACTGGCTGGCTGGCTGGCTGGTTGACTGGCTGGCTGGCTGGCTGGCTGGTTGACTGGCTGGCTGGCTGGTTGACTGGCTGGCTGGCTGGTTGACTGGCTGGCTGGCTGGCTTACATCATAACGAACACACACGTGCACTCACATGCACACGAACACACACACAAGTGCACGCACACGCACATGAACGCACACACACACATGCACTCACACACACATGCACTCACACGCACGCACACACACACACACACACGTGCACATGCACTCACACACACACAAACGCACACACACACACCCACACGTGCACTCACACGCACACGAACACACACACACACACGTGTACTCACATGAATGAACGCTCACACACGTGCACGCACATGAACGCACACACACGTACACGCACATGAACGCACACACAATTGCACGCACATGAACGAACGCACACACGTGCACTCACACGCACACGAATGAATGCACACACACAAGAAGAGAGAGACATGGATAGAGACATGGATAGAGACAGTGAGAGAGAGAGTGAGAGAGAAAGTGAGAGAGAGAATGAGAGAGAAAGAGAGAGAGAAAGAGAGAGCGAGAAAGAGAGAGAGAGAGAGAGAGAGTCTGTGAGTACCTGTTTTCTAAAAGCTGCTTTGCGATGAAAAAACAGCTTTCCATGTGGTTTCACTCTTCTACAGTTGTTTTTTTGTTTCCTCACTAATCTGATCTGTTCTGTTCTCTCCTGTTCTGTTCTGTTCTGGTCTACTCTGTTCTGATGTACTCTGATCTGTTCTGTTCTGCTCTGATCTGTTCTGTTCTGATCTACTCTGATCTGTTCTGCTCTGATCTGTTATGATCTGCAATGATCTGATCTGCTCTGATCAGCCATTTTTGTTTGTTTGACTTGGCGAAAACTCCCTAATCCCCGAATTACATTCACACACACACAACACACACACACACAACACACACACACACACACACACACACACACACAACACACACCAGCTAACAGGACAGAGAGGACACACACACATGCACACATAAAGAAAGCACGTAAAACACTATGGAGGGAGAGAGTGAGAGAGAGAAATTAATGTAGAAGGAGGGAGAGAGAGAGAGGTAGAGAGTGTTAGAGTGAGCACACAGCAGAGACAGAAGGTGTGTCTTTATTCCCACTGTGTCCCAAATAACCACGTAGTGCACTGTGAAGTAAACCTGGATGCCTTTTGGGACAGAGCCTATGTCTTTATTCCCTGGTAGTGGACCAGAGAGACAGGCTCACAGGGTTATGAAATACTGAAGCCAAACTACCTCCTGTTAACAGGGGATTTATGCCAGGGAGAAGAGAGGGATGGAGAGGAGGAGAGAAGAGGGGTATACACTGTTCAAACAGAGGCTTGACAGAAAGAGAGATGACAGTGGACCTCTTTTCCTCTCTTCCTCCCTCGGCTCTCCACGGGTGTGTCTGTGTAATTCACACACACGCACGCACGCACGCACGCACGCACACACACACACGCACGCACGCACACAAACACCATCACCCCCCCCCCCCCCCCTCTCTACCAGCTCTCACAGTGTCACATCAGAATTAAACATTAATCTATGTTTCTCAAACGTCAAATTTCAAAGAATGTTCCAAACGTCAAATAAGGTTCAGTTTAGGCATTAACCCCCTAAAGTCGAGGCACCGGGTGCATCAATCTAACTTACTCAACAAATCCCCATCAAAATCCGTCAGTTTAAGCCAGAGAGATCTGTTTTTTTTTGTTGTTGCATTGGATGAGTCTCAACCATCCGCATCCGCCAGGACGTCACGCTTCTGCATCTGGGGTGAAAGGTGACAGAGGTCGTGTTTTATCAGACCCTGAGACATCCCCCCCACTACATCTGTAGTGTCCGTACGCTTTGACCTACAAAACTAGTATGACCACACTATGGAAAGGGGAGACTCTCACCAACACAATGGTGTTCTCCACCTGTGGGCTCGTCTGAACGTAAACGGTATCGGTTTTAAAAAAAACAAACGGAAGTACGAAGATAAAAAAAGTATATATTTATACATATATATTTCGTGAGTTTTTTTTATTTTTATATCTACTAGATTTAGGAGAGACACTTCAAAACCTTCTTTCTTATGATTTATTTTTTGACTGTTCATTCTGCCATCTGTGACCGTGTTGTTCAATGTATTTCTATGGGATTTAGTTGCAAAGGACAAAATCAATATAAAATCATTTATTTTGTTGTTGTTGTTGTTGTTGTCTTAAAGGGGTCCTAAAATTATAAATCCAAATATCTGAATGATCCATAGTATGACCATATTAAAAAAAATCCATATGTTAACTTAGCCCCCCCCCACATCTTAGACTCTAAAGAATTTTGCTCCAAATTCTTAAGGTTATGAATTAACACCGATTGGTTAAGGTAAGGGTTAAAGGTTTGGGATAGGTTAATAACAAAAATGATCAAAAACAACTTTCTATCAGTGGGTTTGAACTTGCAACCCTTGAAATCATAAACAGATGCTTATGCACATCTTCCGACATCCTCAGATATGGATGGAAGTGGGTGCCTTGGCGGCCCCCTCTCCCCTCCCCCCTCTCCCCTCCCCCCTCTCCCCTCCCCCATAATACCGGACTTTGATCTCTTCCTTCTCTTTAGTTTCTTATCACCCTGGTTTTCTGTTTCTTTTTTCTGTGTCTGCAGGCTCACACGAGTAAAGATCTACAACAGCCTTCTGACTTCAACCTCACGGTGAGTACTCCACCTCTCCTCCTCACTCTCACTGTGAGTACTCCACCTCTCCTCTTCACTCTCACTGTGAGTACTCCACCTCTCCTCTTCACTCTCACTGTGAGTACTCCACCTCTCCTCTTCACTCTCACGGTGAGTACTCCACCTCTCCTCTTTACCCTCACTGTGAGTACACCACCTCTCCTCTTCACTCTCACTGTGAGTACTCCACCTCTCCTCTTTACTCTCACTGTGAGTACTCCACCTCTCCTCTTTACTCTCACTATGAGTACTCCACCTCTCCTCTTTACTCTCACTGTGAGTACTCCACCTCTCCTCTTTACTCTCACTGTGAGTACTCCTTCTCTCCTCTTCACTCTCACGGTGAGTACTCCACCTCTCCTCTTTACCCTCACTGTGAGTACTCCACCTCTCCTCTTCACTCTCACTGTGAGTACTCCACCTCTCCTCTTTACTCTCACTGTGAGTACTCCACCTCTCCTCTTCACTCTCACTGTGAGTACTCCACCTCTCCTCTTTACTCTCACTGTGAGTACTCCACCTCTCCTCTTTACTCTCACTGTGAGTACTCCACCTCTCCTCTTCACTCTCACTGTGAGTACTCCACCTCTCCTCTTCACTCTCACTGTGAGTACTCTATCATGGCTATGTGTTTTATATCCACTGCGGGTGTTCTGAATTCACTCTCCAATGTATGAGAGGGTGTAACCAAAGAGGCAGCAGTGGTATTAATGTTGTGTCATTTTGAGTGAACGGTGTCACTCACTTTGAAGGCTGGGAGTTTGGGAGTTTGCTACCTGAATGACTGTTGTAACTTAGTATCCCCAAAACACTTTGCTATTATTTTTTTTGGCTTTTGTAAGGAAACGTTACATTGCAGCTTTATTAACTGTGGCTGTTGCTACATTGCGTTTGAATTGTTGGAGCTCGTTTGTAATACTCACTAGCCACGTTCTAGAAGAACAGAACTTTCAACTTAATGGTTGAGTGGAATTCTGAGAATCTGAGTGTTCTTAGCGTTGCAAATATTCCAGATTTCTCGTGTATTCCAATTTAGAACTTAGTGTCAAAAGAAATCATGTTGCGGTGTTGCCGGTCTCGAATTTCAAACAGTTCTCCAAGTCATTTATTTTTTCAACATGTTTTTGATGCTCTGTTTTATTATTTTGTTCACCTTGAAAACGAATACGTTCCCTCATCAGATTTAGCCTACCCTCAGGGTAGAACACAGAAATGAACACATTTATAATCAGTTTTGAATCTCTGAGGAGTGTGTGTGTGTGTGTGTGTGTAGTGTGTGTGGTGTGTAGTGTGTCCTGTGTGTGCTGTGTAGTGTGTGTTGTGTATGGGTCCACCCAGTGTTCCTCTCTTTCTGTCCAACTGAAACTCATAAATCACTAAAAAGTTTTTTTCTCAGGTTACCTGTACTGCTGGACAAAGGCCAAAATGTACTATTAGGTTTTAAGCATTCAATAATATTGCATTGTATCAGCCACTATGAGGCATTTAGAGTTATTGAGAGTCCATCTGACATAATGTGGGCTACTGAGAGGGTACACCAAGGTCAGTCAGAGCAAAACACTTAACCCCAATTTGCTCCAGGGGCACTGTAATTTGACAATATTGTTTCTACAGTCAAGTAGACAACGACAACCATCTCAACTCTGGAATCTGTAAATGTTTGTGCCGAGAGAGGGGGGGGGGGGGAGGGAGAGAGAGAGAGAGAGAGAGAGAGAGAGAGAGAGAGAGAGAGAGAGAGAGAGAGAGAGAGAGAGAGAGGGAGGGATGGCATTAACAGGGATGACGTTAACATTAACATTAACATGGATGACGTTAACATTAACATTAACAGGGATGACGTTAACATTAACATTAACAGGGATGACGTTAACATTAACATTAACAGGGATGACAT
Organism: Oncorhynchus clarkii lewisi; assembly: GCF_045791955.1. Lineage (NCBI taxonomy): Eukaryota > Metazoa > Chordata > Actinopteri > Salmoniformes > Salmonidae > Oncorhynchus > Oncorhynchus clarkii. The sequence continues at coordinate 79,729,786 of NC_092166.1, read as the reverse complement.
TAACATTAACAGAGATGACACTAACAGGGATGACATTAACATTAACATTAACAGGGATGACATTAACAGGGATGACATTAACATTAACAGGGATGACATTAACATTAACATTAATAGGGATGACATTAACATTAACATTAACAGGGATGACATTAACATTAACATTAACAGGGATGACATTAACATTAACATTAACACGGATGACATGAACAGGGATGACATTAACATTAACAGGGATGACATTAACATTAACAGGGATGACATTAACATTAACAGGGATGACATTCCCTGCCAACAGAAGAGTCAGTGAAGGCAAAGTAGGCTACTGGCAGGAATTGCTAGTGGCAGCAAGTGTCCTGTGTATGACTGGCAAGGATTGCTAGTGGCAGCAAGTGTCCTGTAATGTTTTGCAAGTAATTTAAAGTAAATTTTTCACCAAATGTTTTTAAACATTTTAGTCATTTATCAAACCCTATCCAGAGAAACTTTTTGAATAGTTTTGAATTTTAATAGTTTTTCATACTGTAAATAACTGACTAACTAGTGATGGGAAACCAAGGCTTTCTGAAGGCTTCGGCACTTTCATCAAATAGTGCCGGAAAATGGTTCAGTACTCATTTCCAGAGAGGAAACTTGGGATTGTTCTGTGCAGTAGTAAAACTAATTTTAAAGTACAACTTGATGTTAATGTTAACGTCGTCCCTGTCAATGTTAATGTTAACGTCATCAATGTTAATGTCATCCATGTTAATGTTAATGTTAACGTCATCAATGTTAATGTCATCCCTGTTAATGTTAATGTCACCCCTGTTAATGTTAATGTTAACGTCATCAATGTTAATGTCATCCCTGTTAATGTTAATGTTAACGTCATCAATGTTGATGTCATCCCTGTTAATATCATCCCTGTTAATGTTAATGTCATCAATGTTAATGTCATCCCTGTTAATGTTAATGTTAACGTCATCAATGTTAATGTCATCCCTGTTAATGTTAATGTTAATGTCATTAATGTTAATGTCATCCCTGTTAATGTTAATGTTAACGTCATCAATGTTAATGTCATCCCTGTTAATGTTAATGTTAACGTCATCAATGTTAATGTCATCCCTGTTAATGTTAATGTTAACGTCATCAATGTTAATGTCATCCCTGTTAATGTTAATGTTAATGTCATCCCTGTTAATGTTAATATCACCCCTGTTAATGTTAATGTTAATGTCATCCCTGTTAATGTTAATGTTAATGTCATCCCTATTAATGTTAATGTCATCCGTGTTAATTTTAATGTTAATGTCATCCCTGTTAATGTTAATGTTAATGTCATCCCTGTTAATGTTAATGTCATCCCTGTTACTGTTAATGTTAATGTCATCTCTGTTAATGTTAATGTCATCCCTGTTAATGTTAATGTTAATGTCATCCCTGCTAATGTTAAT